>NC_092104.1:23319601-23437101 GCF_045679555.1 Salvelinus alpinus
GTGCAGTCAGTGCATTGAGACCTCACGTCTTTGGGATAATTTTACAGATACAGTTGAAGTCGGAAGTTTACATACACCTTAGCCAAATACATTTAAAAACTCAGTTTTTCACAATTCCTGACCTTTAATCCTAGTAAAAAATCCCTCTCTTAGGTCAGTTAGGATCACCACTATATTTTAAGAGTGTGAAAAGTCAGAGTAATAGTAGAGAATGATTTATTTCAGCTTTTATTTCTTTCATCACATTCCCAGTGGGTCAGAAGTTTACATACACTCAATTAGTATTTGCTTTAAATTGTTCAACTTGGGTCAAACGTTTCAGGTAGCCTTCCACAAGCTTCCCACAATAAGTTGGGTGAATTTTAGCCCATTCCTCCTGACAGAGATGGTGTAACTGGGTCAGGTTTGTAGGCCTCCTTGCTCACACACGCTTTTTCAATTCTGCCCACACATTTTCTACAGGATTGAGGTCAGGGCTTTGTGATGGCCACTCCAATACCTTTAGTTTGTTGTCCTTAAGCCATTTTGCCACAACTTTGGAAGTATGTTTGGGGTTATTGTCCACTTGGAAGATCCATTTGCGACCAAGATTTGACTTCCTGACTGATTTCTTGAATGTTGCTTCAATATATCCACAATTTTCCTACCTCATGATGCCATCTATTTTGTGAAGTGTACTAGTCCCTCCTGCAGCAAAGCACCCCCACAACATGATGCTGCAACCCCCATGCTTCACGGTTGGGATGGTGTTCTTCGTCTTGCAAACCTCCCCCTTTTACCTCCAAATATAACGATGGTCATTATGGCCAAACAGTTCCATTTTTGTTTCATCAGAACAGAGGACATTTCTTCAAAAAGTTTGATCTTTGTGTCAATGTGCAGTTGCAAACCGTAGTCTGGCTTTTTTATAGCGGTTTTGGAGCAGTGGCTTCTTCCTTGCTGAGCGGCCTTTCAGGTTATGTCGATATAAGACTTGTTTTACTGTGGATATAGATACTTCTGTACCCGTTTCCTCCAGCATCTTCACAGGGTCCTTTGCTGTTGTTCTGGGATTGATTTGCACTCTTAGCGCCAAAGTACGTTCATCTCTAGGAGACAGAACGCGTCTCCTTCCTCAGCGGTATGACGGCTGCGTGGTCCCATGGTGTTTATACTTGTGTACTATTTTGTACAGATGAACGTGGTACCTTCAGGCGTTTGGAAATTGCTCCCAAGGATGAACCAGACTTGAGCGGTCTACAACATTTTTTCTGAGGTCATGGCTGATTTCCTTATAATTTCCCATGATGTCAAGCGAAGAGGCACTGAGTTTGAAGGTGGGCCTTGAAGTACATCCACAGGTACACCTTCAATTGACTCAAATGTAGCTTCTAAAGCCATGACATAATTTCCCAGAATTTTTACAAGCTGTTTAAAGGCACAGTCAACTTAGTGCATGTAAACTTCTGACCCACTGGAATTGTGATACAGTGAATTATAAGTTCAATAATCTGTCTGTAAACAATTGTTGGAAAAATTACGTGACATGCACAAAGTAGATGTCCTAACGGACTTCACAGAACTATAGTTTGTTAACAAGAAATTTGTGGAGTGGTTGAAAAATGAGTTTTAATGACTCCAACCTAAGTGTATGTAAACTTCAGACTTTAGCTGTAGCTACAAATGAGCCATGGACTGAGGAGACCTCTTTACGAGGAACAGACGTCTTAAAAATTGCACTTTTTACTATTTATTAGCCATATAATTTTATACCTGTGATTTGTCATTGCCATTTGAGGGGGTGAGTGCACAGTATGTGATATGCAATTTATTTTATAATACTACATTTGCTCTAGGCTGACTGTATATGCCTGACTTTGGATGAATACTGTAAGCCAACAGTAAATAGTTTTTATCAATAGTAAATATTACTGAGGGAGACAGACATTGCTGACTAAAGTAAACAAATATTCAATTCAGTGAGCGAGACCTTTTATCTTATGTATCTTTTCACAGCGTAGAACATTCTAAATTTTGCATAACCAACTGTGACTGAGAAATGACCATATACCATTACTTGAGGAACAGCATTTTCTTTAACAATTCTGTTGCCACTATTTTCTTCTCTCTGATTGTACAAGAAGTACGACCTGATTAACATTTCAAGCGTGAAAAAAATAAATTATTTTTTTTGGACATGACAGTCCTGCTTATGTAGAATTGTGATATTTATAAAACAACTTTTAGGGCTCAACATTTAAACACTGAAGAACCCAATGACATTCATCCACCCATTCAACCTGACATGTAGAGAAAATATTAGCAACATGTAGAATAACTTAGATCAAGGGAGACTAGAATTTAACAAGAGCATTGAAGTGAGAAAGCATCTGGCATACCATCGTAAAATCTGCAGAGCTAAAAACTCACAGCCAGGACAGGGAAACGCTTAGTATTTACATTTTATTTTTCAAGCGATTCATCTACATAGATTAAGATTTCATGGCCTCGCATGACAAGTACTGTACTTGACGAAAGGATTATTTTCATCCTTTTTACAGCTAAAGACTTTTGAATGACAAATATTTCTGTACACTCTGAGAAATATTTAGAAACTGACAAGAGGTCAGGAATACAGGCCTACTCTGGGGCCTCTAAGTCCTAGCTAACTTCACACCAAACCAACATTTTAAGCGGTCGTGAATGTGGGAAAAAACATTTTTAAAGAGCATCTTTTGACCATTTTCTGAACCCACAATACAGTAGAGATGATTTTTTATTTTACTAACAAAAAGGGGCTGTAAATAAGCATCTAGGCAGTGACAACTCAATGAACCTGACCCACGTTGAGTGGAAACAGGCTCCAGGATCTCTCCATGACCACTGAACACAAGAACAGGACATTCTGATGGCCATTCTCCCCCACCAGTCACACACAGGTGTTGGTGTTTGTTTAGGAAGTGGCATGGCACATTAAAAGCAACTTGTTTAAAGCTGTATAATATATTATAAAAGGGAAAATTCACATAAGGATAACAAAATCTCAATGCTTTTCTTGAATGATTGAAGACAATAGAATAACTACATGTGACGGGAGGAGTGTCAGATAAGCAGTTCTAGCCCCCCCAAAAATCTAGGGCTAAAACTCTAAGCACCGGTTCATCGAGTCACAAGTCCTAAAGAAGTCAATCATTAAAGGGTTCAGAGCAGGTGTTACAAAAGTGTCCAGTCCTCATTCCTGCCATGGAGGTGATAAAGACAAAAAGGTGTCAAGACCATAACTCAAGACACTCAATCAAATGAACATAGAAGAAACATCAGGAATTACTTATCTTTTTTACTGCATGATCAATGTAGAGTCTGTAGTTGGTCCCCAACTTTGCACTACCACCGATACTGAGAATTGTGTCAGTCCGTGGGATACATGATAAAGAGAGCTGATAAAGAGAAGGAAATACCCAAAACAATCCTCACAGTATCACTGAGAATGACTCGATCTACTACTCTTCGGGCTACAGCATTCCTCAAACTGTTAGCAACTAAAGCATTTGATTGGAGACAAGCTTTCCCTTCCGTTCATCTAACACATATGCATCAAATCAACAGTAGATGGAGTCAAGAAACCCCAAAAACATCCTTTCTGTAGTGTAGAGAGCAATATGAAATCAAACGAAGTGTCATTATTATTAGTAGTATTATAACACAGAAATCTTATCTAAAACATAAAATGAACATGGAGTTTCAGTTCATTTTGGGACAATATATGAGCATTTTTCACCATCTGCTCCATGGGAAATATTACCCCTCCATCTTGAGAAGAGGACACTGGTTGTTCTTCCTTGATATTAGGTTGGTATGTATGTTTCGTTACCATGAAGACTTCTTTCCCCATCCAGAAAATCACTCTGCAGAACAGTTGGCCACTCTCAGCTCAATGTCCCAGGAAAGCTAACCAAATAGCAGTGCCACCACAACCAAGTCCACTTGGAGATGTACCAATACATACTGTATGCCTATAACCCCTTTCAATCAGACTTTGGTTTTGCAGAAGATGATCTAAATATATATAATCCCCCAGCTGCTTACAGTTAAGCACACTGGTAAAAATGTTGGTTGGTGACAGCCTGCAAGCAACACCAACTGTCAAAACACTATACAGAACACATAAAACCAGAGAAACTAACCACCATCCATTGACACGTCACATCAATAATCGTAGCAAACTAGAATCAATTCTTCCATATACAATTTTTTCCATATCATTTGGAAAATGTACATTCACATTTGTCATTTAGCAGATGCTCTTATCCTGAGCAACTTACAGGAGCAATTAGGGTTAAGTGCCTTGCTCAATGGCACAGACAGATTTTTCACCTAGTCGGCTTGGGGATTTGAACCAGCGACCTTCCAGTGACTGGGCCAATGATCTTAAATCTCTAAGCTACCTGCTGCCCCAGGGCAGTTTCTCAAGGTTGACTAAAGGTTGTAAGATTAAACCCTGTTTATCCTAACTTTAAAATACAGGAGGAACACATTGACCCACAGAATATCTAAACAGCATTCAGTGGTTTCAAAGAAATTGGACAAAAAACAGTTGGTGTTTTTACTGAACTTCTGCTGGAGGTATAAAATAATCTTCTGCAATGGCGTCTCAAATCTAGTTCCCATAATTATTTTCTCTCCAGTTAATACACATCATAATATCATTTAAATAAACGTATAAGAGCAGACACACTCAACTTTTCCCTTGTGAAACACATAAAATAGAAAAACTTGAATTGACTAAGAACGGATAATAAGGTCTCCTTCAATAGCTACCTCATTCAACTCAAATTTACAAAATAGTCTTCATGGTTTTCGCTCTGACATTTACCATTGTTATAAGAATGTCAGTATGCTTATACATTTAAACATCTTAGAAATGTATGATTTTATGAAACTGTAGCTATGACATATACCTAATATAACTAATTGAATAAATAAAATAAGTGTTTGATTTATTCATATGGTTTTACTGCGTGGTGGCTGAAACCATTCTCCCAGTGCTGTGACGTCTTCTCTACCAACGTTCTGTGCCGTCTTCTCTACCCACGTTCTGTGCCTGTTCAACTGTATAGGCCAGCTGGGGGCAAATTCTCAATGAGACAGAGAGAGAAAGAAAGATGAGAGAACGTGAGAAGGAGGGAGCGAGCGAGATAGAAGACAGAGTTAAAGAGACAAAGATAGTTTGGGTGTATGAGACATTGCCATGGCCTGGGGCTGGTGGGGATGAGAGGGGGACTCTCTCTAGGTTTAGTCTGTGCCATTCTTGGGGGCATTTGGGTTGACTGGCTGCTGGCCATCCTTGCGTGGGGGCATTCTCTCGTTGACTTTGTCCAGGCTCTGTGCCTCTGCAAAGTCCTTGATCTTCCTTGTGGGAGAGAAGCCTTGAATGGCTGGAAGGAAGAAATGAAAGAGAGGGACAATTAGAAATCAAAGGAAACAATGCTTTGAATACTTAAACATTTAGTTAGTGAAAAATAGTTAGCCATTATACTGAACAAAAATATAAAAACGCAACAATTTCATTGATTTTATGAGCAAACCAGTCAATTTAAATAAATACATTAGGCCCTAATCTATGGATTTCACATGACTGGAATACAGATATTCATCTGTTGGTCACAGATACCTTTTAATTATAATTATTTTATTAATATATTAAAAAAAATAGGCCTCAGGAACTTGTCATGGTATTTTTGTGCATTCAAATTGCCATCGATAAAACGCAATTGTGCCCGTTGTCCATAGCTTACACCTGCCCATACCATAACCTCACCACATACACAGCACTCTGTTCACAACGTTGACATCAGCAAACCGTTCACACACTCGACGCCATACATGTGGTCTGGGGTTGTGAGGCCGGTTGGACATACTGCCAAATTCTCCAAACGTTTGAGGCGGCTTATGGTAGAGAAATTAGCATCCAGTTCTCTGGCAACAGCTCTGGTGGACATTCCTAGTTAGCATGCCAATTGCACGCGCCCTCAAAACTTGACATCTCTGGCATTGTGTTGTGTGAACTTTTATTGTTCCCAGCACAAGGTGAACCTATGTAATGATCACACTGTTTAATCAGCTTCTTGATATGCCACACCTGTCAGGTGGCTGGATTATCTTAGTAAAGGAGAAATGCTCACTAACAGGGATGTAAACTAATGTGTGCACAACATGAGAAATAAGCTTTTTGTGCGTATGGAACATTTTGGGGATCTTTTATTCAGCTCATGAAACATGGGACCAACACTTTACATGTTGCGTTTATATTTTTGTTCAGTGTACTTGAAGGATCTGCTATAAGAAATTGTAGGCAAAACCTGCAAAATGAAAACATTTACAGCTTTTTTGTGCAGATTCTCAGTTTTGCCTTGATTCGGTCAAATTGTATGCACTTAGTGAACTCCAGGTTATTTTGTTACCAAATGCAGGTAATAGCTGACAGACTGAAAACAGTGCAGACATACATTGAATACACAGAAACACGGCAAGTCGTATGGACAGAAAAACTGTACGAAAAACTGTACGGCAAAACCACTGAACAAGCTACAACACCTCACAGTGAATGTGGGACTTACTGTAACATTCCAAGTGCCAAGGAGAAACCACACAGAAAACATGGGCAAACCAGAGATATACAGTAAGTAACTATTCCACTTTTTTCCATAATGTTTCAAAGAATGTGAACATTTAGAATAACAGGAAAATAACACCCTAAAATGGTAGTTTTGGAGTTGATTTTATGATAATGTTATCTACAAAACTGCACTCAGAAATGGGCACTCTTGCACAACCAGAGATCTGCAGTTATAACAGCTGAAGTGCCACAAACACCTTAATACCTCTTAACATCAGTGAGAAATGAATCATTGCAAGGAAAGGCAAACAGTGGTACTTAATAGGTGAGTGGTACATAAAACATGCTCTGATAAACATATCAATATCATTGGACAGAAACGAAACTACTTCAAAATGTGCATGCGGTCAAGGAGAGTATGAGTGCTAAGATAGTAACATGTCAACAGGAGCAGACAGTGACAGAGTAGCAACAGCCAAGCAGCATAACAGGATTAGACTGAAAATATCCCTGGATAGCCAGGAGGAGGTATGTTCTATCTCCATTAGTGATGATGGGGGGGCTAGAAGTCTTCGCTGGCTTTGCTCAGGGAACAGCTGCCTGGACCAATGGAAAGGAAACCAGCAACCTCGGCTTTCACCCATGTGGCCTCTGCCTACAGTTTGTCTACAAATCACTGCTAGGCCTAATGTCTGACTCTCTGTATCTGTGACTCCAGTATATCTATCTGTGAAGACGGTTTAGGCTTTGCCTTTAAGTTATCATGGTCCAGATCTTGCAATGCCCCTAGGACTTAGGAATAATGTAACTGTCTGGTGCATGTTGAGGTTCAAGCTAAAGTCTCTCCTGCCAAATGAAGAGCCCACTGCTTGGGCATTTGAGTCCTATTATGTACACTACATTACCATGAGTATGTGGACACCTGCTCGTCGAACAAGTTCTTCCACACTTATCGACAAACTATTTCTGTATGGAAATTGCTTTTTGCATGGGGGCATTATGCTGAAACAGGAAAGAGGCTTCCCCAAACTGTTGCCACAAAGTTGGAAGCACAGAATCGTCTAGATAGTCATATGCTGTAGCTTTAATATTTCCCTTCACTGGAACTAAGAGGCCTAGCCCGAACCATGAAAAACAACCCCAGACCATTATTCCTCCTTCGCCAAACTTTACAGTTAGCACTATGCATTGGCACAGGATTCTTCCGTCGGACTGCCAGATGGTGAAGCGTGATTCATCACTCCAGAGAACGAGTTACCACTGCTCCAGAGTCCAATGGTGGCGAGCTTTACACCACTCCAGCCGAAGCTTGGCATTACGCATGGGGATCTTAAGCTTGTGTGCAGCTGCTCAGCTACGGAAACCCATTTCAGGAAGCTCTCAACGTACATTTATTGTGCTGATGTTGCTTCCAGAGGCAGGTTTGAACTCTGTAGTGAGTGTAGCAACAGAAGACAGGTGATTTGTACATGCTATGCGCTTCAGCACTCTGTGGTCTCGTTCTGTGAGCATGTGTCGCCTACCACTTCACGGCTGAGCCGTTGTTGCGCCTAGACTTTTCCACTTCACAATAACAGCACATACAGTTGACCGGGCAGCTCTAGCAGGGCAGAAATTTTACAAACTGACTTGTTGGAAAGGTGGCATCCAATGACGTTGCAAGTCACTGAGCTCTTCAGTACGTGCCATTCTACTGCCAATGTTTGTCTTTGGAGATTACATGGCTGTGTCCGTGATTTTATACACCCGTCAGCAACGGGTGTGGCTGAAATAGCCGAATCCACTAGTTTGAAGGGGTGTCCAACATACTTTGTCTTGCCTATGTATGCATGCATGTATGTATGTGAACCCTTTGGAATTACCTGGATTTCTGCATAAATTGGTCATCAAATTTGATCTGATCTTCATCTAAGTCACAACAATAGACAAACATAGTGTCCTTAAACTAAGAACACTGAAATTATTGTATTTTTCTTGTCGTCTATATTGAATACATCATTTAAACATTCAGTGTAGGTTGGAAAAAGTATGTGAACCCCTCGGCTAATGACTTCTCCGAAAGCTAATTGGATTCAAGAGTCCAATCAATGAGACAAGATTGGAGATGTTACAAAATTTGAGTTTGCTATTCACAAGAAGCATTGCCTGACGTGAACCATGCCTCGAACAAAAGAGATCTCAGAAGACCTAAGATTAAGAATTGTTGACTTGCATAAAGCTGGAAAGGGTTACGAAAAAGTCTCTCTAAAAGCCTTGATGTTCATCAGTCCACGGTAAGACAAATTGTCTATAAATTGAGAAAGTTGAGCATTGTTGCTACTTTCCCTAGGAGTGGCCACAGAAGAAGCCACTGCTGTCCCAAAAAACATTGCTGCAAGTCTGAAGTTTGCAAAGTGCACCTGGATGTTCCAGTATTCTGTGGACAGATTAAATTACAGTTGAGTTGTTTGGAAAGAACACACAACACTATGTGTGGAGAAAAAAAAGGCACAGAACACCAACATCAAAACTTCATCCCAACTGTAAAGTAAATTGGAGGGAGCATCATGGCCAGCTTGCTATCATCGACGGAAAAATGAATTCCCAAGTTTATCAAGACATTTTGCAGGAGAATGTAAGGGTATCTGTCCACCAATTGAAGCTCAACAGAGGTGATGCAACAGGACAACGACCCAAAACACAGAAGTAAATCAACAGAATAGCTTCAACAGAAGAAAATAAGCCTTCGAGTGGCCCAGTCATAGTCCTGACCTCAACCCAATTGAGATGCTGTGGCATGACCTCAAGAGAGCAGTTCACACCAGACATCCCATATATTGAACAAACAGTTTTGTAAAGAGGAATGGTCCAAAATTCCTTCTGACTGTTGTGCAGGTCTGATCCACAACTACAGAAAATGTTGAGGTTATTGCTGCCAAAGGAGGGTCAACCAGTTATTAAATCCAATGGTTCACATACTTTCCCCACCCTGCACTGTGAATGTTTACACGGTGTGTTCAATAAAGACATGAAAAACTAATAACAAACAATTATAAGTTAAGCAAAATGTGTTTGTCTATTGTTGTGACCTAGATGAAGATCAGATCAAATTTTATGAACAATTTATCCAGCAATTCAGGTATTTCCAAAGGGTTCACATACTTTTTCTTGCCACTAAAATATAAAAATATACATACATACACTTAGGTTGGAGTCATTAAAACTCATTTTTAAACCACTCCACACATTTCTTGTTAACAAACTATAGTTTTGGCAAGTCGGTTCGGAAATCTACTTCATGCATGAGAAGTAATTTTTCCAACAACTGTTTACAGACAGATTACATTTATACTTCACTGTATCACAATTCCAGTGGGTCAGAAGTTTACATACACTAAGTTGACTGTGCCTTTAAACAGCTTGGAAAATTGGCTATAGAAGCTTCTGATAGGCTAATTGACATAATTTGAGTCAATTGGAGGTGTACCTGTGGATGTACTTCAAGGCCTACCTTCAAACTCAGTGCCTCTTTGCTTGACATCATGGGAAAATCAAAAGAAATCAGCCAAGACCTCAGATTTTTATTTTTTGGAGACCTCCACAAGTCTGGTTCATCCTTGGGAGCAATTTCCAAACACCTGAAGGTACCACGTTCATCTGTACAAACAATAGTACGCAAGTATAAACACCATGGGACCACGTAGCCGTCATACCGTTCAGGAAGGAGACGCGTTCTGTCTCCTAGAGATGAACGTATTTTGGTGCGAAGAGTGCAAATCAATTCCAGAACAACAGCAAAGGACCTTGTGAAGATGCTGGAGGAAACAGGTACAAAAGTATCTATATCCACAGTAAAACGAGTTCTATATTGATATAACCTGAAAGGCCGCTCAGCAAGGAAGAAGCCACTGCTCCAAAACCGCCATAAAAAAGCCGGACTACGGTTTGCAACTGCACATGGGGACAAAAATCGTACTTTTTGGAGAAAAGTCCTCTGGTCTGATGAAACAAAAATAGAACTGTTTGGCCATAATGACCATCGTTATGTTTGGAGGAAAAAGGGGGAGGCTTGCAAGCCGAAGAACACCATCCCAACCGTGAAGCACGAGGGTGGCAGCATCATGTTGTGGGGGTGCTTTGCTGCAGGAGGGACTGGTGCACTTCACAAAATAGATGGCATCATGAGGTAGGAAAATTGTGTGGATATATTGAAGCAACATCTCAAGACATCAGTCAGGAAGTTAAAGCTTGGTCGCAAATGAATCTTCCAAATGGACAATGACCCCAAGCATACTTCCAAAGTTGTGGCAAAATGGCATAAGGACAACAATGTCAAGGTATTGGAGTGGCCATCAAAGCCCTGACCTCAATCCTATAGAAAATGTGTGGGCAGAACTGAAAAAGTATGTGCGAGCAAGGAGGCCTACAAACCTGACTCAGTTACACCAGCTCTTTCAGGAGGACTGGGCCAAATTCACCCAACTTATTGTGGGAAGCTTGTGGAAGGCTACCTGAAACGTTTGACCCAAGTTAAACAATTTAAAGGCAATGCTGCCAAATACTAATTGAGTGTATGTAAACTTCTGACCCAATGGGAATGTGGTGAAAGAAATAAAAGCTGAAAAATAACTCTACTATTATTCTGACATTGCATTCTTAAAATAAAGTGGTGATCCTAACTGACCTAAGACAGGGAATGTTTACTAGGATTAAATGTCAGGAATTGTGAAAAACTTGAGTTTAAATTGAGTTTAAATGTATTTGGCTAAGACGTATGTAAACTTTCAACTGTACACACACAGACACACACAGAGTAGTTGCAGGCACTGGTAATGCAAGAGCAGCCATTTTGCAAAGTGAAGAACATCAATCCATGACAAAGCATTTCATGAACCACACACAGTGAACGAACAACAAGAATAACAAAACAAACATTTCAAAAGTGACACAAAAACAGGGGTGCATAGAACATTTAAGGCAGGCCCCATTTGAAAAGGTTAAAAGTTACACAAGGACAAGACACTGAGGGAGGGATCCGGGGACCACTTGCGTACCTTTGGCCTCCGCGGCCTCAGCGGCAGCTATGTCAATGTGGGTAGTGGTGAGAAGGAGAAAAGTGAGTCATCAATGCAGAGACCAAATAACATCAATAACAGAACAGACAGAGCGAACCAACCAGGAAAACAGGTTATACTTCCAGAGCAACAGCACCATTCAAATACACCTCAAACCGTTTTTAGTGTGATGAGAGTCTGCCTCCCTAATGACAATGTATTATATTAGGATTAGGAGCACCCACAAGGCTCTGGTCAACAGCAGGCCACTATAGGGAACAGTGTCATTTAGGCTCTGGTCAACAGCAGGCCACTATAGGGAACAGTGTCATTTAGGCTCTGGTCAACAGCAGGCCACTATAGGGAACAGTGTCATTTAGGACAGTACCAGAGTGAGAGCGGCCTGCAGGAGATCTAGGATGCTAGCTGCTGTTAAAGGGTCATGAGGGCTTAAATGTGGATGGACAGATTTGGGGGGGAGGGGGTTCTGAGCAGTGAGCACGCACAAGCGTCTTTTATTGGGCTATTCTGGATCTTGTTATGGGAACAATCCAATGACGAAGTCTGCTGGGCGGAGAAGGGAACGGATCTCCTTGCTACATCTCTCTTAATGAAGTGTGTTATGGCTCAGTTCTCAAAGGAACACGTGTGATGACAGATGACAACTGTGGCGAGATGACAGCTTTAATCTTTCTATTCAACTTGTTCTTAATGAGGTGCTCTGTTACTGGTGTCACTCTGAATAACACATGGTGAATCTAGCTCTGAGACCATAACAGAGCGCTGAATACAGTAGCTAAAGTAAGGCATTTCCCCCTTTAGTTTTCAAAGAGCACTGGCACTGCAGTCAAAACGGCTCAGCATTTCCCTAAACGTCACCAGAGCACTGTCAGGTAGCAGTGAACACAAACAGGGATGTAATGACCCAGGACACACAACCAATCCAGGGTTTTAACTTGGCCAGTCAGCCTAGCCTCCTCGATGTTAAAGCCTTGGTCAGGCTGGAGGGGCGAAAGACACAGGGTGTGTCCCAATTACTAATAGGGGTCTGGTCATAAATAGTGCACTCGATTGTGAATAGGATGGCATTTGGGGCGCAGCCTGAGACAGACAATGGCATTCTGGTAAAGGTCACGTCATGTGGTTTCTCTCTGAGTGCTCACAGCTTTGTGGCGACGTTCAGTACACCTCCGCCTCGCTTGGGAGACCAGCCCCCAACATGCCCTTCTCTCCTTCCTGCTGACAGGCCTGGTGTGTGTATTTCCCCCGCTGGCTGGGCTGGTTGACCTTTAGATCAGGGCTACGGCCACTTCAGTGACAGGCGGCTCTGAGCCGACCCCCCGGACACCCGCCCACAGTCCCCCCTCTACCCCACGGGGACGGCTGGCTTGATACAGAGCCCCAGACAGACGAAGGTTGTGTCCCAAATCACAACATCTTCCCTTTATAGTGACCAGTGTGGCCCATAGTAGCCCAGTGAGCTAGGGGAGTGAGGGCAGCAATCTAACATGATGTTCATCTAATGTACATTAACAAAGGCCGGGTGTAGGCTTCAGCGACTGTGATGGTTTCCACATCTCCACTGCATCATGGAAAAAGGAAAGCAGAAGAGCCGGGTCTATTATGTTTTTTTCCCAAAGTGAACTTATTCATGTCAAAATGCAAAACATTGAGTGAAGCGTACATCCTTCGGTTTACTGTGGCAAGGCTGTGTCGTTAGTGCAGGTTAAAAACAGCATGGCACCCCAGGGCCCTCTGAGGGTAGGGCATGGGGAACGGGTGGAGCTGGGGGTACAAGAGAGAGAGGAGGACAGAGACAGCAAGGTGAGGGTAGACAGGGGAGGGTGAAAGGAACACTTACCAGTCTGCAAGGTCTGTTTGCCGCCTGATAACACTCCTAGAGGCAGCGACCCGGTCGGGGTAAGTCCTTTGAGTGTCAGCACACTCTCACTCTCCTCCCTGAAGAGCGGGAGAGAAAGGAGAAGAGACACCTTAGATATCTAACAAAGTTTTCAATAACTACATATGTTAAAACACTCCTCTGTAGCATCCAATGACATCCCTGTATATGGGCCACTAATAGTCCTACATACAGAAACAGTAATAGACCTCCATATAGAACATGTGTGAATTCTAGGATCTCTGTGCTGATCTGCATCTCCCTTTCCCCATTGCATTTGTGTGGCAGGCTAATGTCATTACACAGCCTCACCACGGTGCTGTGTCGTGACTCACTATTGCCTGCTCATTAAACCTCTGAGAAGCAGCACTGTGTTTTCAAACATTACTTCATTAGGCACTTAACTGACTTCAGTCATGTCATGAACTACACTCAAGTCTAAACTAAAAATAGACTTCAGTCTACTCCCAACCTCAAGGTCTTGAGACTTTGGGTGCGTCTGAAATGGCAACCTATTCCCTAAAGTGTACTACTTATAGCCAAAGCCCTAGGGCCCTGGTCAAAACTAGTGCACTATACAGGGAAGAGGGTGCAATTTGGGACACAATATATGCTGTCTGGTGTGATTCTGAGAGAGAGAGAGAACTTCTCACCTGAGAACAGAGAAGACTCTGGCCATCTTCCCAATGGCTCGGATCTTATTCCGGATCACCTCTTTGCGTACCGCTGGGATTCCACCGTCTTCTCATAAAATACAAGAAAAAAAAATCCTAAGCTGGAGATAGGAGATTTCGGAGATTTCATATTGCATTGTAATGGTTTCTACCATTTGACATACGCCGAGTCTACAAAACAACACATTAGTCCATGCCCCAACGAATTGAGGCTGTTCTGAGGGCAAAAGGGGGTGCAACTAAATATTAGGAAGGTGTTCCTAATGTTCTGTACACTCAGTGTAGTCTGACATTATCATAGGGAAGAGGAAAGGACAGTGGGGAAAATTAAGGGAGCCAAAGGAAGAAGCAGAGTGGAGAGGACAAAATGGGGAGGGGAGAGAAGTAGAGCTCTGTCAGATCTCCAGCGAGTCCTGAGATCTCCGAGCTGAACTCCACGCATGAGAGACTGTTTCTGACTGAGCTATGATGACGTGGTTCTACATCTGCATTGCTTGCTGTTTTAGGCTGGGTTTCTGTATAGCACTTTGACATTGACTGATGTAAAAAGGGCTTTATGAATACATTTGATTGATAAAACCAGCTACCAGCTTTACTTAGCACTCCAGCGATAACGTGGAGGTGTGTGTGTGTGTGTGTGTGTGTGTGTGTGTGTGTGCCTCTGTCATAGAGTTGGCGTTGAAGTGCCTTTTTAAAAACAGAAGGGCAGCTTTGCTTTTAATTGTATGATAGGTCTGATCACCGACAACGATGAGACAGCCTATAGGGAGGAGGTCAGAGACCTGGCCGTGTGGTGCCAAGACAACAACAACCTCTCCCTCAACGTGATCAAGATAAAGGAGACGATTGTGGACTACAGTAATAAGAGGACCAAGCACGCCCCCATTCTCATCGAAGGGGATGCAGTGGAGCAGGTTGAGAACTTCAAGTTCCTTGGTGTCCACATCACCAACAAGGTCCAAGCACACCAAAAGTCATGAAGAGGGCATGACAAAACCTATTCCCCTTCAGGAGACTGAAGAGATTTGGCATGGGTCCTCAGATCCTCAAAAAGGTTCTACAGCTGCACCATCGAGAGCATCCTGACTGGTTGCATCACTGCCTGGTATGGCAACTGCTCAGACTCCGACTGCAAGGCACTACAGAGGGTAGGGGCCAAGCTTCCTGCCATCCAGGACCTCTGTACCAGATGGTGTCAGAGGAAGGCCCTAAACTGAAAAAGACTCCAGCCACCCTAGTCAGACTGTTCTTTCTGCTACCGAACGGCAAGCTGTACCAGAGTGCCAAGTCTAGGTCCAAGAGGCTTCTAAACAGCTTCTACCCCCAAGCCATAGGACTCCTGAACACCGAATCAAATGGCTACCCAAACTATTTGCATTGCCTGCTCCCCCCCCCCCTTCCCCTTTACACCACTGCTACTCTCTGTTGTGATCATCTATGCATAGTTACTTTAATAACGCTACCTACAGCTGAAGTCAGAAGTTTACATACACCTTAGCCAAATACATTAAACTCAGTTTCACAATTCCTGTCATTTAAACCTAGTAAAAATTCCATCTAGGTCAGTTAGGATCACCACCTTATTTTAAAAATGTGAAATGTCAGAATAATAGTAGAGAGAATGATTTAGTTCAGCTTTTATTTCTTTCATCACATTCCCAGTGGGTAGGAAGTTTACATACACTCAATAAGTATTTGGTAGCATTGCCTTTAAATTGTTTAACTTGGGTCAAACGTTTCAGGCAGCCTTCCACAAGCTTCCCACAATGAGTTGGGTGAATTTTGGCCCATTTCTCCTGAAAGAGCTGGTGTAACTGAGTCAGGTTTGTAGGCCTCCTTGCTCACACACTCTTTTTCAGTTCTGCCCACACATTTTCTATAGGATTGAGGTCAGGGCTTTGTGATGGCCACTCCAATACCATGACCTTGTTGTCCTTATGCCATTTTGCCACAACTTTGGAAGTATGCTTGGGGTCATTGTCCATTTGCGACCAAGCTTTAACTTCCTGACTGATGTCTTGAGATGTTGCTTCAATATATCCACATAATTTTTCATCCTTATGATGCAATCTATTTTGTGAAGTGCACCAGTCCCTCCTGCAGGAAAGCACCCCCACAACATGATGCTGCCACCACCGTGCTTCATGGTTGGGATGGTGTTCTTTGGCTTGCAAGCCTCCACCTTTTTCCTCCAAACATAAAGATGATCATTATGGCCAAACAGTTCTATTTTTGTTTCATCAGACCAGAGGACATTTCTCCAAAAAGTACAATCTTTGTCCCCATGTGCAGTTGCAAACCGTAGTTTGGCTTTTCTATGGCGGTTTTGGAGCAGTGGCTTCTTCCTTGCTGAGCGGCCTTTCAGGTTATGTCAATATAGAACTCGTTTTACTGTGGATATAGATACTTTTGTACCCGTTTCCTCCAGCATCTTCACAGGGTCCTTTGCTGTTGTTCTGGGATTGATTTGCACTCTTCGCACCAAAGTACGTATATCTCTAGGAGACAGAACGCGTCTCCTTCCTGAGCGGTATGACGGCTGCGTGGTCCCATGGTGTTTATATTTGCCTACTGTTGATGAACGTGGTACCTTCGGGCGTTTGGCAATTGCTCCCAAGGATGAATCAGACTTGTGGAGGTCTACAATTGTTTTTCTGAGGTCTTGGCTGATTTCTTTTGATTTTCCCATGATGTCAAGCAAAGAGGCACTGAGTTTGAAGGTATGCCTTGAAATACATCTACAGGTACACCTCCAAATGACTCAAATGATGTCAATTAGCATATCAGAAGCTTCTAAAGCCGTGACATAATTTTCTGGAATTTAGTCAACTTAGTGCATGTAAACTTCTGACCCACTGGAATTGTCCTAACCGACTTGCCAAAACTATAGTTTGTTAACAAGAAATTTGTGGAGTGGTTGAAAAAACGAGTTTATGACTCCCACCTAAGTGTATGTAAACTTCTGACTTCAACTGTACATATTACCTCAACTAACCGGTGCCCCCACACATTGTACCGGTACCCCCCTGTATATCTGTATTTAGTCTCGCTATTATTATTTTACTGCTGCTCCTTAATTAATTACTTGTTACTTTTATTTCTTATTCTTATCTATTTTTTAAAACTGCATTGTTGGTTCGGGGCACTTAAGTAAGCATTTCACTCTAAGGTCTACACCTGTTGTATTCAGCACATGTGACTAATAAAATGTGATATCCAAGGTGTGCGTTTTGCAACCTGTGGACCAGCGAGGGTGAAATCCTGGCTGTGCCTCTTACCTTCACACAGGTCGTCTCCTTCCGACATGAGTTCATCATCAGAGCAGATGTTCAGCACGTTCACCAGCATCTCTGTCACTGTTGGGAGGGGAGAGACGGCAGCACCACAGCTCAGGTTAGCACCACCACCAAAACACTCTTTGCTGCATCTTTTTGGGTGCAGACCTATTACACTAGAATGTGCCAATGCTCCTTTCTGGCATTCTACTCCACATTCTTAACTCTGAAACACAGTTTGGACGGGGACCACATGCATACCTTTCTCTCCAACAAAGGGCAGAGACCACGTGAAGACGTCCATAAAGTTGGGCAGCCAGTAGGGGTGGGGGGAGCAGTTGAACTGCCGAATGTTCATCACATTGTTCTCATACTTTAATACAGCAGCTGGAAGTCGGAGCAAGAACAAAATAATGATACACTTAGCCATTCTGACATACAGAAAATGTAGCACTGGCAAAAGTAGCACTTATAACACATTGGCAAATTGTCATATTTTGGAGACAGAAGAGGGAAATGCCAATCCCAGCTAGTAAACATAACAGCCATATAAAGACTATGCATAAAACACCCACACACTGTCTTGATATAAGGAGTACACAAACCTTTGTTGTTGTACACATCTAGGTAATTTGGTGCTGAGAAGATTGTAATTAATGAAGGAAAGCCTGTAGTCTGGCTTTTTCTGTACATCCGATACCTGGGATGAGACAATTATTTTAGTTTGACAGCACAATAGTGAAGAGAGCCAAAAATAAATATTGCTATTTTTGGTAACGTTAAGTGACCAAAAACAGTGAAACTTACCCTGCATCCTGTGCTTCGTGTGCTCTTATTACCGACAACAAGTTATTATTTATCAAAAAGTCACATACAGCCGGGTAACTGCAAGGCAAGACAGAGAGAAAAAAAACTATTAGAACAGCGAGTGGAATTAAATCTGGACCTCAGAGTCAGTCTGACAACCATGCAACGTGACAGATTCTTTGAGTAAAACCATTCGAAGCATTCTCTAGCGGTTCTTTACTTTTGGAAATACATTTTGTGTATTACCCTCTGGCCTGGGAGGTAGGCAGGGTTTAATTAACTAGTGAGGCCAAAGTAGAGCAGAGGCAAGGCAGTGGTATTTATGAGCTCTGATAGCTGATCCAAATGCAGTCAAGAGAACAGGAGTTCACAGCTACGGCCAGCAAGGAGACTTGGTGTGAGTCTTAAATGGCACCCTATTCCTTATATAGTGCACTACTTTTGACCAGGGCCCTATAGGGAATAGGGTGCCATTAGAGACAGATCTCGATGTGGCTGCTGGACTGGCTTTTACACACAATATATTATTGTGGGGCATGCATGGTGTCCGAGCTGTGTGCTAGTAGTTTAAACAGTCAGCTCAGTACATTCAGTTGGTCAACATTTCTTACAAAAACAAGTAGCGATGAAGTCAATCTCCTCCACTTTGAGCCATGAGAGATTGACATGCATATTATTCATGTTAGCTCTCTGTGAACATTTAAGGGTCAGCAGTGCTGCCCTGTTCTGAGCCAATTGTAATTTTCAGAAGTCCCTCTTTGTGGCACCTGACCACAACTGAACAGAAGTCCAGGTGCGACAAACTAGGGCCTGTAGGACCTGCCTTGTTGATAGTGTTGTTAAAAAGTCAGAGCAGCGCTTTATTATGGACAGACTTCTCCCCATCTTAGCTACTGTTGTATTATCATGTTTTTGACCATGACAGTTTACAATCCAGGGTTACTCCAAGCAGTTTAGGTCACCTCAACCTGCTCAATTTCCACATTATTTAATATAACATTTTGTTGAGGTTTAGGGATTAGTGAATGATTTGTCCAAAATACAATGCTTAGTTTTTTGGGGTTATATTTAGGACTAACTTATTCCTTGCCACCCATTCTGAAACTAATTGCAGCTCTTTGTTAAGTGTTGCAGTGATTTCACTCGCTGTAGTAGCTGATGTGTATAGTGTTGAGGCCTCCGCATACAGACAACACTGGCTTTACTCAAGCATGTCATTAATAAAGATTGAAAAAAGTAAGGGGCCTAGACAGCTGTCCTGGGGAATTCCTGATTCTACCTGGATTATGCTTGAGAGGCGTCCATTAAAGAACACCCTCTGTGTTCTGTTAGACAGGTAACTCTTTATCCACAATATAGCAGGGGATGTAAAGCCATAACACATATGCATTTACAGAAGGAGATTATGATTGATAATGTCAAAAGCTGTACTAAAGTCAGGCAAAACAGCTCCCACAATATTTTTATCAATTTCTGACAGCCAATCAGTCATTTGTGTAAGTGCCATGCTTGCTGAATGTCCTTCCCTATAAGCATGTTGAAAGTCTGAATAATTTTTACAATAAAATAGCATTGTATCTGGTCAAATCATTTTTTCCTAAAGTTTACTAAGGGTTGGTAACAGGCTGATTGGTCGGCTATTCGAACCAGTAAAGGGGGCTTTACTATTCTAGGGTAGTATAATTACTTTTGCTTCCCTCCAGGCCTAAGGGAACACTTTCTAGTACGCTTAAATTGAAGATATGGCAAATAGGAGTGGCAATATTGTCCGCTATTATCCTCAGTAATTTTTAATCTGTTGTCAGACATCGGTGGGTTGTCATTGTTGATAGACAATTTTCTCACCTCTTCCACACTTTACAGAATTAAAAAAAATATATATATTTTTAAATTAAACCTTTATTTAACTAGGCAAGTCAGTTAAGAACAAATTCTTATTTACAATGACAGCCTACACGGGCCAAACCCAGACGACACTGGGCCAATTGTGCACCGCCCTATGGGACTCCCAATCATGGCCGGTTGTGATACAGCCTGGAATTTAACCATTTCAAATCAGTTATACTTGGATGTGTAGTGTCAGCATTTGTTGTATCATGTAGACCTATCCCTGGATACTCAGAGGATATGGAAACTATTCAAGTGGCAAACAGTATTATTTGATTTCATTGGCCAGTATTATTGAATATAATATTTATTTTATCCATCTGAAACTGGACACGTATTGTGCTCTACTAGTACCGTACCTGAAAAAGTAGGAGCAGCCTCGCACTGAGTTGTGGTTGAAGTGTTCTGCTGTCTTTTCACTGCCGTAGTCCTCTCCTGGGTCAGCCCAGATCAGGTCACACATAGGGCCGAAAGCTGGAGGCTCCTTAAACCTGTCTAACTGTGGAGCGCGTGCGCGCGCACACACACACACACACACACACACACACAGCACCGTGAGTCACAGAAAGTTGATCGATCACAGATTAAAATCAACCAAATGTATCCACACTTGGTTTTGTAGTCAAACGTGGACTCAAACACCACTTTCTCATCAGGTGCCAGGTGAACTTACTTTCCTAATGTCGTCTAGGCAGTTGATTTCTGGGGAGAGACCGCCGTGTACACACAGGAACTGTTGGTTGAGAAGAGCAGCTAGGGGCAGGCAGTCAAAGGCCTCCATGCAGGCATCATACACGCGCTCAGAGTACTTAATCTTACCTAAATATGGAACAGGTGAGACAACTTCACAATTGCTTTCAGAGAGAAACTACTAGCGCTATTTAAACACTTGATAAGACAGTACCACATTCAATTGTCACTGAGGTCAAACTAACCGTGTTTTCATGCCAAAATAACTTAGTAGGAAGTAGAGTCAATTAGCTACAGCCTAGTATTTGAGGGTTTCATTGTTTTGTTTGTCAGCCTTTAGTAGCAACAGCATACATGTAGTGGCGGCACATACTTCACACTGGCCATTTGGGACTAGTAACCTACATATGTTCAACCACTATCTTAACAGTTACTGGCTACACCGCAGCGGATGTTGTGTCTTCCTGGATAATTGCTTAAGCTTCTTTACTTCAGATGCTGGTGAACTTTCATCAGTGTAACTTGTCTTGCACAACACTTACCACAGGTCAGATTAACTGACTGACTGTTGAGGAAGTGAAGTCCATATAAGGCGAGAGAACGGCAGTGTTTCTTATTAGGCCAGTAAATTAGGAGCAGTTAGTTCGGCCTAACAACAAACGTCCCTTCCTCTCTCATTAACTAGTCCAGAAAATACCCTAAATGAAAATGCTTAGTACTGGACAGGGGCCACTATCATTGAGAATTCAAGGAAAGCAAGATAATCAGTGAGTACCATGATTGAGAGAGAGAAGCATTCAAACTATTCTAAAGTAGCGAAGGGAGAGAGAACCACACCGCACTCCATTTGACCTTCAGCGTTTGAAATCAGTTTATATGGAACTCATGTTTCCTGTCATGGTTAAAATGTTCAGAGGCCTGTACAGGGAATTCATCAGTCTTGCACTAGCCTTACACTAACCCAAAGGCTGAATGACAAACCAGAACAAGTCTTTGAAATACTAAGGCCTTTGGCTATAGCCCATCTAATTGAATCTACTGTTAAAGATTTTGGCGATCAAGTGAAAGCCATTCATCTGCCCAAGTAGGGCTGGGCGAAATATTGAATTAATTAGAACGTATGTTTTTGTGCGATATTTCAAAACGCCTATCGCAAGAATCGAGGTTTGTTATTTTTATGAGCGTTTGTCCGCTTGTTCTCATGTTGTATTTTTGGTCTCGTCTCCTTCGCTCTTCTGAGAGTCTCTTCATTTACACCAGATTTTTGTATAGAATGACAAGATGCAAGTCTCAGTTTTAGCAAGAGTGAAACCTCTCGCTTCGCCACTTACTCTACAGTTTACACACACATCAAGAGCCCCCTTCCCCTGCCTCTCACAGCAACAAAGTTGAGAGGTTCCATCTTCCTCTTTCACAAGCGGTTTCAACTTGCTATTTGCATCTGAGGTTTGGTCCAACAGAGTCGGTCATATGGACACCAAAACACATTGAGACATTATTTTACTGTAAGAGAGATATTAAAAAAGGCTATCGTTAGAAAAGTTGTCTCAACTACTCAAATTGTGCGTAGAGCAGACACTACTAAAACAAGAGTATCAATGCATATTGACTCTGGAAAATTAATGCTCTGTTTGTCGTGTGCGCTACTGGGGTACCACGTCCCGCTAGCAGCATTTTAGGCAAAGACTGTCATGCTACCTGTCTAGTTTGTTTTATGCTTATTGCACATTTATAAAACACAATTATATAAGGAATTAGCAACTTGTTCATTCTGAGAAATAAGTTAAGCCACTTGATTTCAACATCTGAACAAAGTGGACAGTCTAACATGCTTTTCAACCAGTTGGAGACAGAAGGGTGTGTTCGTAACAATTCAACCTTGTTAGCTAGCAAATAGATCCAGGTTGGCTACACTTGAAATACAAAGATTAGCTGGCTAATCACTAGCACGTGGGCTTGCGAGATTGTTGATGAGGCCTGAGTTCATTTTCTACAGCCTAATTCCTGCTTCAAGAAGTGAGTCATTATTAGTGAATGTGCATTATGCATGGTTCTACTTAAATTTGCATTTTTCACAGAGATACTTGAAAGCTAGATGAGTGATTGCAGAAAAAAACAAACAAGTTCAACTACTTTGATAAAATTCAATTATTAGTGGGTCGTATGGTTGTGGAAGGCTTATTTAGCCTAGGTAAAACTTCAAGCCCTGAATTAACTTGATGATTGCTGACTGTTTGAAATGCAGTGTAATTGACCTTTAAATTGTACAACACTTAAATTGTGAAAATCGGCCATAAGTTTGAAAACAAATCTAGATATAATTTTCAGGCCATATTGCCTAGCTCTATGCCGAAGGATCCCATAGCTAAACTGTTGTCAGTCACATGAGCTTCTGGCTGACTTCCAGAGAGGAGAGCTAATAACCAACTGGTCAAAAACTGGTTGACGCAACGTTGCTTCAATGTAATGCCAGGATTTCACCCTCGCTGGTCCACAGGTTGCAAAACGCACACCTTGGATATCACATTTTATTAGTCACATGTGCTGAATACAACAGGTGTAGACCTTAGAGTGAAATGCCCTGAAGAGCCCCGAACCATCATATTACATGTTTTATTTAAAGTGCATTTAAAGTTTGATTTAGTCCTATTTTTTTATTTAGATTTTTGGTTAAGATGAATCCAACATATCAATTGTTAATTTGTAGATAAACTTTAATTAAAGCCAGACTAAGTCAGCGGCACAGACGGAACTATTCAAGTAGAAGATAAATCTCCTTCAAAATGCTGATATTTGGTTGTGTTAAGGCATGGGTGGCTCACACACACACACACACAAGGATTTTTCTTAATTTTTTTACATTGTAGAATAATAGTGAAGATATCAAAACTACGAAATAACACATGGAATCATTTAGTAACCAAAAACAGTGGTAAATCAAAATATATTTTACATTTGAGATTCTTCAAAGTATCCACCCTTTGCCTTGATGACAGCTTTGCACACTAGGCATTCTCTCAACCAGCTTCATGAGGTAGTCACCTGGAATACATTTCAATTAACAGGTGTGCTTTGTTAAGTTCATTTGTGGAATTTAATTCCTTCTTAATGCGTTTGAGCCAATCAATTGTGTTGTGACAAGGTAAGGGTGGTATACAGAAGATAGCCCTATTTGGTAAAAGACCAAGTCCATATTATGGCAAGACCAGCTCAAATAAGCAAAGAGAAACGACAGTCCATCATTACTTTAAGACATGAAGGTTAGTCAATACGGAAAATGTCAAGAACTTGAACGTTTTTTCAAATGCAGTCACAAAAACCATCAAGCTCTATGATGAAACTGGCTCATGAGGACTGCCACAGGAAAGGAAGATCCAGAGTTACCTCTGCTGCAGAGGATAGGTTCATTAAAGTTGACAGCCTCAGAAATTGCAGGCCAAATAAATGCTTCAGAGTTCAAGTAACAGACATCTCAACATAAACTGTTCAGAGGAGACTGCGTGAATCAGGCCTTCATGGTCAAATTGCTGCAAAGAAACCACTAAAGGACACCAATAAGAAGAGACTTGCTTGGGCCAAGAAACACGAGCAATGGTCATTAGATCAGTGGAAATTTGTCCTTTGGTCTGGAGTCCAAATGGGAGATTTTTGGTTCCAAACGCCATGTCTTTGTGAGATGCAGAGTAGGTGAACGGATGATCTCTGTAAGTGTAGTTCCCACCGTGAAGCATGGAGGATGTGGTGTGATGGTGCTTTTCTGGTGACACTGTCTGTGATTTATTTAGAATTCAAGGCACACTTAACCAGCATCTGGTTTGAGCTTAATGGGACTATAATTTATTTTTCAACAGGACCTCCAGGCTGTGTAAGGGCTATTTGACCAAGGAAGAGAGTGATGGAGTGCTGCATCAGATGACCTGGCCTCCACAATCACCCAACCTCAACCCAATTGAGATGGTTTGGGATGAGTTGGACCACAGAGTGAAGGAAAAGCAACCAAAAAGTGCTCAGCATATGTGGGAACTCCTTCAATATTGGAAAAGCATTCCAGGTGAAGCTGGTTAAGAGACTGCCAAGCATGTGCAAAGCTGTCATCAAGGCAAAGGGTGGCTATTTGAAGAATCTGAAATATTAAAAACATTTTGATTTGTTTAACACTTTTTTGGTGTGTTATGATTCCATGTGTGTCATTTCATACTTTTGATATCTTCACTATTATTCTACTACGTAGAAAATAGTAAAAATAAAGAAAAACCCTTGAATGAGTAGATTTGTCCAAATGTTTGACTGGTACTCTTTCTTTATGAGCTGGATTGCTGGTCTTTGCAATTACATTATCTTCGTTTGCGCTTGTTTAGCATATTTAGCCAGCAGCCTCCATGGAAATTCGCTAATTTTGTTAGCATTCTGGTAATAGACACCAAATGGGCTTTTATTGCTTTTCTTGGTGCCACCTTCTGTAATAAACTAGTAATACCGTAAATCCAACGTGAGAAGGACGGTATGACGATATGAAAATCTGGATACAGCCCAACCCTAGTTGCATTGATAACCAAACAATTCAATATAATTTTTGAAGTACAATAAATTGCCTATTAAGTACACTTGCACCATGTACTTTTAATGTAATGTTAACTGCAATCAAGGTAATTTGGTTCTGCTATTCGATGAATCACAGTGATAACATTAATCTGTTGTATAAATAAACAAAATATCTGACATTGTATTCTAATTTCCTGTGCTTTTAAATAGTTGCACAAAAAAAATTGATAACACATCGGAAATTCACACTTTTGGCTGTCTTTTTGAGTGTGTGAACATAGGTTCTCTCATTGATCAACTTCAACCAAATATTACCCAATTATCCACGTTGAAATGATGTGGTGTGCCCAGTGTGATGGTCCAGGGTGGATCAGTGTTGCCGTAGCAACCAGACCAGGCTTCAGAAACAAAAACACTGGGACTGAGTTTGGGAAACCCTGCCCTATTCCACTATAGGTAATATGATGCAATTTGGGACGCACACTGTCTTAGACCGGTCACCCATCGCTTCTCAAAATGCCTGAGGAACATACAGGTACACACTCACGTGGCATTCCAGGTCATCTTTTTCAGAGGATAAGATCTCACAACACCTGGAGAAATGTTTTAACGACCCAGGAACCATATTACTAGACATTTTCAGACCGTTTGTTTTACTTTCATCCTGAAGAGAAGGGCAACACGGATCAGTCATGCAAACTGCCTCCGCCTGCCTGGCGCTGCTCAACTAGTTTAAATGCATGCTTATGAGTGCTTCATTATAAACAAATTAGACAAGCATCTTTCTTTCCAATGGGTGTTTGCCAATTAAATGCTATTTTCCAATGTTGTGGCTGTCTTTCCTGTCCTGTTTGCCAAAGTGGGGTTTGTTTCTTTGCCGATATTTGCATACTATTGCCTCACACCTGTGCTGCCACTTGAATGCAACGTCACCCACACACACACCTACCTAACTCCTCTATAAACACATTGTGGGTGTGTCAGCTCTGTGTTTAACTGTCTGAATAAGAACATGGCTGGCTGCTCTTCATGCCTCTGTAGCTCACTTTCTGTCTGTACCTTGAATAGGAGAAATGTTCTCTATGCATGGATAAAGACATCTGAATGATGAGACGTTACATCTGGTGACTGACTGACAGGCTTCCTGATCCTGGTGTCTGTCTATCACTGAACGGTTGCCAAGCTCATCAGCCACAAATACAACTGCACTAAGAGCAGCAATAGGCATCAAAGCTAGGGGGAAGAAGGTCCACTTTAAGCATGTACTTTAGGCTCCATCTGTTTGCAGAGCAGAGCCAGGTCTGCTACTCTAGGTTGGATAGGTCCTTTGATCCCTAAGTAGTACCCTACAGTGTTGCATCACATTAGGCTTGTCCTCATTGGTGTGACCTGCCATGCTGCAGTGACAGTACTTACATTCCTGTTTGAAGGTGAAGTACTCTGTGAGGTGCCGGCACTCGTGGTTCCCTCGCAGGAGGAAGAGTGTGGTCGGGTGATTGATCTTGAGTGACCAGAGGTACAGCACACACTGCAGAGGGAAGGAAGGAAAGACAGCGAGAGAGAGGGACAAGGCATGTAATTCAATAACACAAAGCCCGCATAGATCCTGAATGCCCTAAATGAATTACAAATCACTACAGTGGGGTTGGGTGGTATCCATGCAGTCATACCATTTCTGTACCATACCGGGGATATACGGTATTACCAAACGGGGCGCTATTTCTTTGAAGCACAAAACAATTTAGGCAACAGGGATCTTGATCCAGGAGGGGATTGAATGTCTCTGATGTAACCAAGAAGTTAGCAAACCAAATACATAGCTGGAGCCCTGAGCTAGATATCATTTATTTGACACATCTTAAATTTCTATATAGCTATAATTAACTTAACACAGCCCCCATAGCAATGTTATTGAGTTTAGTGGATAAATCATATGGTTAGAGAAAATAGCCTTAATGAAAAAAGCATTAATAAACAATGGCATTATTTTTTATTAACTCTGCAACGCTTTCAACTTTGGACTTTTTTCACAACTGCCACCAGTTTGACACCAAAACAATTACAAGACATATTGACATAGCTAGTAAAATACACAAGTGCGTAAGGGGTCGCGTTACACTTCAGAAATCTCAATTTTCAAAAAGCAGATCTCACCTGCGTTTTACATTGAAAATCAAGTGTTTACTTGCTTCAATAGAGTGATCAGGGGCGTGCAACTATAGTTTTCCTTCACAGAAAATACATTAGTGCAACATATATGGCTGAAAATCTATTCATTTTCATCAGATGACAACAGAAGTGGAATGCTATTTGGCTGGCAGCTACACAAGTAAATGAGCTTACAATGAAAAAGCAAGGTATTTTTTTGCAAAAATTATATTTCTAAAGTTGATCAAAGAAAGAATGTAGCCAGCTACATTTCAAACAGTTACACATGTAATGGAAGCTCAAAATGAGTGATACCGAACAGAAATTACAATAAGGAGCATTTTAGATCCGCATTTCCAAAACGCAGCAAGATATTTCTTATGGGTTCTTTTTTTCCTGTGTGAAAAACACAGAATTCTGCATTAACGCAACCCCTGGTGTAAAATATAAAGGGTATTTCATGTTGAAACACTCCTATTAAACACCAATGATATTCACTAAGTTGATGGGTTATATTCAGAATAATGTTTTACAGCTTTTATTATATTGTAAAATCTTGTTTTATATATTTAACATGTGATAAGGCCACACAAAGGGCCAGAGATAGACACCTGTGATAATCCGAAGTACCCCAAAAGGCCACTAGATGGCATTTGATAAATTCCATAAATTCCTTGAAAGTTACCAAACTCTGGTAGTTTACTGGTAAACCTTGAAAGTAACTTCCCTTTGCAACCCTAGTTAAAACATATGATCCAGCCAAATAAGATGCAGCCAAAGCCACCTCTTCAACTAACCAGATGGCCTGTGTCCACAGTACACAGAGAAGAAAAAAAACAGCGCATTGAAACTGACCTCCTCCGAAAAGCAACAATAGACAATTTTTTCTCTCCCCATTTAGGGCACTCATTGGGGGAGAAACACCGCCCTCCAGATTCAATCAAAATTAATTTATCCCCAGACACTCTTTGATGCTGGACCCAAATAGAGTCTAGTACGCATTTAATGTGCAACGACAATATGAAAAGCTGGCAGCATTTACAATCCAAATGAGACTGCTTCCCCTTCCACCCCCAGACAGACAGACAAGGTAGCAGCACTCAGTCTCCACTTGGCTTGCCACTTTCAGTCTCTCTCTCAGCCCCCAGTCCTCCTCTTCAGAATAAACATACAGCCAGGAACACAACCAGAGCCCTACATTAAGTCCTGAGAACAGGGTGCCGAGGTAACCAAGGCCAGCAGGTGTGCATTCATATGATACACCAATAACAGACAATGGAAGCGAGAGGTGTGGGGAGGGAGCATTACGCTACCCTTGAATCCTAATTTCTAGGACGGACAAAGTGTTACAGAGCTGAGATGGTAACCTGAGTGTCAGTCTTTGTGCCATCATGCCAAACATGGCTTGACAATGAAAGCAAAGTTGGCAAGAGCACAAACCAATCTGGGACCAGGCTAGGGGACTGGCTGACCATGGGGAAATGTTCAGGCCAGGGAGGGAGCCAGGGTGAAGAGGGGGGCAGTAGTCGATGAAAGGACCTCTAGTGTGAGTGAGGGGGTGGATGGTGGAGGCTGAAGGGACCAGGCGTTTAAATGAGGACAGCGCTCCTCCTGTGTTCTCACTCTCTTGCTCCCTCTTTCAGCCAGACTGTCTGTTGGAGCCTTGAGCTGAGCGGGGGAGGCAGACAAAGGCAGCAGAACAGCACATTGTGTGTCAGACATGAGTGGCTGCTACCTCCCTCGCCTCAACAGTCGACACACACTTCACCTCAGCTAGACGTGTGCTGCCTGGGGGGAGGGGAGGTCCATAGGTGAGAGCACTTTCCTGTATCAAAGAGGAAGAAAGGAGACCTAGAGGCAAAGAATAAAATGGATTGCTCACACACGCTCAATTTAGACCCCCGAGCAAATCGCCAGCCTGAAATGGTAATGCTACCTACTTTCTGTGAGAGGATAAAGTCAATCTTTCCGTTACCAAGGTAACTCCATTGAGATCCCCTTTCCTTGTATAGCCTATCCTCCTTTATGTGTGATTCCAGAGTGGCTCTGTGTGCTTGGCCATCATAAGGAACTGGAATACACAGGTTTCTGAGCCCAGCTCCGTTGAATCAAATCAATCTAGGTGTACAGAGGAGGCATTGGCTGGGGGATGTGGGGGATAGGGCCTAAGTGCCTGGCAGCTTCCATTCAGAGTTCCATTGGGAGGATTATACTGAGGTGGATGGAGATGAATTCAGTGGGGTAGATAGATCTCACATTGTACATCCCAAATGGCACCCTATTTTTTATTTTTTTTTACCTTTATTTAACTAGGCAAGTCCGTTAAGAACAAATTCTTATTTACAATGACAAATATTGACCAGAGCCCTATGAGCCCTGGTCAAAAGTAGCGCACTACATTAGGAAATAGCGTGACATTTTGGACGGTACCACCTATACATTAATTGAGCTGTGCGTCATTCCACTTTCGTCCACCCTTGGCCTTCGACCAACGGTAGATCTCATTACTGGCCTAGTTAACACACTGGTTTCATCTATGCAGCACAGCAAACACAGCTTCTCTCTGCCAGTCCTTCTAGGAGAGCAAGGCACTGACAGTACCCTCCTCCTTACCCCTACACTAAGGCACAGTAGATAATCATTACTAACCTATATATGATGTGTAACAGAGAGCACATGGAGTCATTTCATTAGTATTTATTAACCAGGATAGTCCATTGAGTAACCCTTGCCACTGGTTTCCAGGTTGTAAAGTGAGAATCAAGTGAACAATAAACACTGCATGCTTGACTACACACTAGCTAAGTGTTTCTGACATTTTGGAAGTGGAATGAACCTTGATTTGTACAAGCACATCCCTCCATTGTGCTTCCAGAGGTGTCACCTGCCTGGGTTATGAGGGGGAGGACAACATTTCAGCCAGAATAGTTCAATGCCCCAGGAGTCACCTGTCCGGAAAGCTCCCTCAGTGTTTGACTCTACCTGTCATTCCCTATTCTCTTTCACCGACACCTTTTCATCTATGACATTTCACCCACCGCCTCCCATCAAAAGACCTCCACAGCCACAGACGGAGCTGATCAATGCTTGGCCCAGTTAGCCGACCAGGCCCTATGGCCCTGTTGGCTATTCCATTTAACCCACTTACAGCCCTAGTTCAAAACCCAGCCAGCCCAGCTCTGTAGCCAGTGGACCAATCCACTCTGCTGAGTGGATCCAGGTTTCCACTCTGTCTGGTACCAATTTAGGGCTAAAATCATCCACACGCTGCTCTTCTCATTACTGGCTGTAAAATTCATTATTTAAATGCTCTCCATCTACGCAAAAGTGAAAATGCTTCCATCCACTTTACATGACACTGGCTCCTAGACTGAAATGTTCACTTCTCACTCACATTTCAAACTAAATCATGCAGTAACCATGATGACCATTCAGAAAGCACAGGAAAGCAGCAGACAGAACCCATTTGAGATGTCCATGATGACGACAATGACTGTTAAAGAAATCTCTCTCTCGGCTGTGTTTAAGGCAGTATGGTCTGAAGAGGGCTTGGCAGGGCCATCTCTGTGTGTCTAGCAGACATTATACAGAGACAGATGGCTGAGTGAGAGGCTGGCATGAAGGCAGCAAAGGGCCTTAGACTTAGTTAGCATGAGACAGCCAGTCTCCTCGCACAGAAAGACAGACACATAATCATCCCTACTTGGAAGAAAACAACTTAGGCTACACCATAGAAATAGAACCCAGGCTGTTTCTGTGGTCTACACACGTTCACCCAGATTAATCGAGCTGAAGTAGGGGACACTGACCCCAATTCACATGCTCTGCCTTGTGGGAAGCCACAGACTTATGACCATAAACCGAGATGGCAGCTAAAATTAAGGTTTTGACTATGTGATGTAACAAAAGACTTAGCCAACTTGGCTCTAAGCAACTTCAGACATGACATAATGCTTAGTGAGAGCAGAGCGGGTGTCCGTCCCTCCCTGGGCCTGAGAGAGAGCATCTCGTGCATTACGCTCATCTCAATATCTGCAATACTGCTCGTGGCAACATTTCACTGAGTCAACCTTTTAATTAAACATGGCACACCAGTCCAGCAGGGCCAGACAACCATTACAATGTTAAATGCCTCCGCCGCACTGCTCGCCTTCAAACTCAAGACAGGGAATTTCCTCCTGCTGCAGAATTTAAAATAGGGCCAATTGCTTTTGCCCTCATTTTGAGTGGTCTCGAATACTCACCAGGCAGTCTCCAACCCTGATCCCCCAATGACTCCCAGTATTTATTCACTCTTCCCCCTCCAACCAAATTTAGATTCTCCTTTTTCATTGGTAGACTTAAGGATAGAGGGAATTGGGGCAGTAGGGTAAACTCACTTCGATACTGAAGTAGCCTCGGTCTACGTAGTCTCCGAGGAAGAGATAGCGTGTGTTGCTGGGCAAGCCACCAACTTCAAACAGCTTCATTAGGTCAAAGAACTGTCCGTGGACATCTCCACACACTGAGGACAAACAAACAACACTGTTATGGAAGGAAACAGAATAGGTTATTATCCTCTAATACAGGAGAGGCACGGTGCTATATGACAATAGTTTGACAGTAATTTGAGAGAGTAGCCTCATTCAGTCTATGAAGAAGTAATCTATTGATGTAAAAATGTGAATTACAGGGAATAAATGTAGGTCTATATTAAATCAATGTTTTCCTCCATTATTTCTCTGTAATACAAAAACATATTGAATAACCCTGAAGGGAGTCAGAAGAAAAAGCCTCTAATAGAAAGATAAACGTGTAATTCAGAGTCCGGTGTCCCATTGTGACATAGGTACATGGTTCTGAGACCACCATCCGAGGGGGAAGCACAGGTCAAACGCGCACCTCTCCACAATTCCCAACCAACGCTGCTCCACATACTCTTCCTCTATTCATCTGGATGTGTTAACATTTGGAGAAATTGCCTGAGCCGTGCTGAGAATTTGAAAGGTATGAAAGTTAACGGTCCAATACTTTAACCTAGAACACTGCTGAGTGTACACGTTTTGGACTCTGATATGTGCTGAAGCTGGATCAGGACAGTAAGGACAGCTGTGTGAAACGGAGTTCAGAACTCTGGCCAGTAAAATGGGTCTACTCCACTCCAATACACCTTTTGCTAACAGATGCATTAAACAGTGGTGTGGCACCATGGCATACTGCCCAGCCCAGTGCTGTGTTTACTCTGGGCCTGGTTGGGCACTATTCCATGGCACTAACTGTCTGTCTGTCTGTCTAAAAGAGAGAGGTGCATGCATCATCCTCACTCAGCATGTCTAGGCCAGAGGAAGTAGTCTAGCCTGGTGGAACCAACCTGATCCCTGTGTTCTCACCATTCTACTTCACTTGATACGTGCAGTAAAACAGAATGGTAAATGGAGGAATCAGACTGGTTCCACCAGGCTACGAGAAGGCACTAATATGTGTACTATTCAAATCCATAGCACGTATATGATGTAACCTAAATCCATAAGACCTGGGGTTTAAAACTTGCTAAACCCGGATGTTGTTTTAGACAAATTCCAAAAGGTCAGGCTTCACAAGCTAAACACAACTAGACCTAATGACAGGCTAAACGTGACTATTTGCATAAGATCCGTTTGAAGTAAAGTTAGTGGAGGCCGGGTGACTGACAGCCATAGAAGCAGCAGGTAAGTTCCTCCTCAGATAAAGGGAGGGAATGTAGTCAACTATCTTTTTGCGTAAAACATTGAAAGGGTGCTTCAAGTCAACAGCCAGGCACATACAGTGTACAAAACATTAGGAACTTTCCATGCTCTTTCCATGACATAGACTGACCAGGTGAATCCAGATGAAATCTATGATCCCTTATTGATGTCACCTGTTAAATCGACTTCACTCAGTGTAGATGAAGGGGAGGAGACGGGTAAAAAAAAATATTTTTAAGCCTTGAGACATGGATTGTGTATGTGTGCAATTCAGGTCGCGTCTACACTTGACACTTGCATCCGACTTCTGTTATCAGAATACGAAGATCGCATTGAAAAGACAGGTCTAGACCCACAAAAGTCACTTCGTGGTCTGATTGTGTTCAGATCTGGCTGACCATTTCAGGTGGTCAGGGAGGCATTGTGTAGGGGCCTCCCGAGTGGCGCAGTGGTCTAAGGCAGTGCTAGCTGTGCCACTAGAGATTCTGGTTCAAATCCAGGCTCTGTCGCATCCGGCCGCAACCGAGAGAGGCATGGGGCGGCGCACAATTGGCCCAGCGTTGTCCGGGTTAGGAGAAGGTTTGGCCGGCAGGGATGTGCTTGTCCCATTTGCACTCTTGCGACTCCTGTGGCGGGCCGGGCGAAATGCACGCTGACACGGTCGCCAGGTGTTTCCTCCGACACATTGGTGGGGCTGTCTTCTGGGTTAAGCGGGCATCGTGTCAAGAAGCATTGCGGCTTGGCTGGGTTGTGTTTTGGAGGACACACGGCTCTAAACCGTCACCTCTCCCGATTCCATACGGGAGTTGCAGCGATGAGACAAGAATAACTACCAATTGGATAGCACGAAATTGGGGAGAAAAAGTGGTAAAAGTACAAATAAATAAAAGGGAGGCATTGTGTGCGGATTTCTCCTCAGTCTGGATGCAATAAGGCTACCGAAAGCGCATCAGCACTCCTCCCACAAGACTCCAGAAGACTTGTGTTTTGGGACCGAGAGGCATTATAACGTTGGAGGAAATACGTTCTAAGTGTGTGAGGAATGTGTTTGCTGGCCTCAAATGCTAGCCAGGTAGCTAAAATAAATTTAAAAAAAATAAAGTTATGCTAACCCGTTTTCAATCCCTTTAGCATTGATTGCTAGGTAGCTACAGAGGTTAGCTACTGCCATCAGTTGTGGTGTTTTCATATTTTGCCTATTCCACTGTTTGTAGAATGCCTATTGCACGGGAAAAGGGAATCCAGATACAATGTGGACACATTTAAATGTAGTTGTAGATGCATTACGCATTTGGAATTCCATGTTCAGAACTATATGATCAGAATCTTAAGGCTTCATGAACAGTAAAGTCTAGACACGCCTCAGAGGATGAATGGGCAAGACAAAAGATTTAAGTGCCTTTGAACGGGGTATGGTAGTAGGTGCCAGACGCAAAGGTTTGAGTGTGTCAAGAACTGCAAAGCTGCTGGGTTTTTCACACGCAACAGTTTCCCCATGTGTATCAAGAACGGTCCACCCCCTAAAGGACATCCAGCCAACTTGACAACTGTGGGAAGCATTGGAGTCAACATGGGCCAGCATCCCTGTTGAACTCGACACCTTGTAGCCCATGCCCCAATGAATTGAGGCTGTTCTGAGGGCAAAAGGGGGTGAAACTCAATATTAGGAAGGTGTTCCTAATGTTTTGTACACTCAGTGTACAGTAACAACAAAAAAGGTGACCAAGTTCCTTCTCTCCAACCTAATGTGCGTCTGTTTATGTCGAAGGTGTTGTGCAGTAGAAACATTTCTGTCTCAAACAGATCAATAAAGTACTCTACTTCTCTTACCTGTGATGGGTGCCTCTACCTCCAGCATGCATTTTTCCTGTCGCAGAATGTTGGCTCCGTCGTTGATGATCCGGAGGGCCACTTCCTCCTCCAGCCGGCCCTCCTTCACCAGGTGGGTTCGGAGGGTCTCTGGGTTGGGCTTGCCATCCTCAAACAGCTCCTTCATAGACAGACGCTGCTGTGGAGGGTATGGCACAGCTAGACAGGGGAACAGAGGGCCAAACAGGTATTATGGATGAGTACACTACTTTTGACCAGGGCTTTGGTCATAAGTAGTGTACTAAATAGGCTAAAGAATGCCATTTGGGATGGGACCCTGGTCAAAAGTAGTGCACTATAGGGAATAGTGTGCCATTTGGGATGCAACCCTAGATGCAAGGGGTTACATTTATATTCAATACCTAAATGAGTGCAGCAATCTACAATGCATTATGTCCACCATTAGTGTACTACAGATTGTTCATTTGTGCTGGCAAACCACATACAATCTAGGCTTTAAGTTAGCCTAGAGAAATAGAATGAGAACCCAGATCTTAGGCAATGAAACAATATTAAGCCATCCAGTAATAATTTGAAACAAACTGATGGGAAGTGTTTCCCCATCTGCCTACAGTGTCCACCCAGTCATTAATATACTAGTGAAGCAGACGGCAGCATCCCTGGTAGGCTAGTCAATCACTTTATCAAATGTCATTCCCACTGAGGTGTTATCAGGAGAGGTAGACATTTAGAGAGAGAGTGATGAAGTTATGGTCACAAGAGGACTCTGATGTAGAGGCTACGCTATAATAATGCAGCCATGCAAGGTCTCAGACGCCGAGCACCAATCCATCCCGGCTCACCTCACATGAACCGCCTAGCCTGGTCACTAATCTGTTCTACAGACTCACAATCCCTTACAGAGTGCAAAAGGTTTCCATGGAATAAGAAACTTGATAATGTTTTAGCTACTGGACTCTGTTGTCAAATGAAAAATAAATGTTCCTCTTTTTGTTCAGAAACTAGGCTAAATTGTGTAGCAAGTAGCTATGCAGGCAAGCAATTAGAAAATATGACAATTGTTGTTTTTAGTTGTAGGTTATAATATAGACTTGGTGTGGAATGGATGTGTTGGCAGTTGGATTACATGGGGCAACAACCTCCAATCGTTAAACAGGAAAGGACTGTTCCAATGCAAATCAGCAGACAGACCGATAGGATGAGGCATTTACTATCGGAATAATGAGGCAGGCCATATCCAGTTTGGCAGGTAGGGCCTAGCATTCCCTCTGTCCTGGTTTGAAAGATTAGGTAAATTGACCTATAACCTTTCACAGAGCCACACAGTAAATGTGTCTTCTACTACAAGAACACTTGTCTTTGTTTTCTAAAGAAGCCCAGCAATGACAAACTAATCAAACTGTCATTAAAAAAAACATCCATATCATGGTCACTTCAGATCACAGGTGTCAAACTCATTCCACGGTGGGCCAAGAGTCTGCGGGTTTTCGCTCCTCCCTTGTACTTGATTGATGAATATAAGGCACTACTTAGTAAAGAACATCCCTCATCTGGTTGTCTAGAGCTTAATTGAAAGGAAGAACCCAAAACCCCCAGACAATAGGACCTCAATGGAAAGAGTTCGATGCCTGAGAAGAAGGTACTCAGTCTCCACCATGGCTCTGCTTATAACACTGTATAGATCATCAAGGACGATCATGAAAGCGACATAAACCAAAGGCTGGAAAATGAGTGAGCTCTAATTAGCTTTTGTGTGGGTGTGTTTAATCAGCGCGATGGCACCTGACTCTGCAGAGGAACAGAGGTAGCCTAATGCATTATAACCTACTACCATTCATCTCAGGTTACCAGGAGGTTGACGCTGGTCTGGAGAGATGAGAGGGGAGGTTGACTTGTGTAATGTGTCAGCAGCAGAATCAATTGATAATATTATCTGTCTGAGACAAACACTTTGTCATGCTGAAACAAATGTCCATGCTTCTTTTCTTCACTAGCATCATTGAGTAGGGATGTTAACGTTAACAGTTAAATCGGTTAGCTGCCGGAAATACATTTGACAGGTCATGCTTATCAGTCTAAAGGTTCATTTGCATAATTTACAGGAATTAAATTGACACATGCATTTTTAGGTAGCCGCTATGTATCTTATTTAAATCACATGCGCACAGCATATAAAGTGTGTGAGGAGCGGAATATTACCTGTCGGACAGCGCAAAAGCTTCAGCTCCTGGAGTGAAGTGTTCTTATAAGCCAAATCATTGTGCAACAATTCTAAATGTAATCGAGAGTTTATGGCCACGATTAAAAAGAGGATTCCAGCTTTCTATGACAACATTTTTATTTCTCAACAACTAATTGAAAGGTGTCATCCATTAGAGTGCATAGGCAAAACGATAGGACTATAAGTGTGTCAGCACCTTGTAATCTAAACTGGAGACAGTATGCAATTTGAAAACATATAGCCTCCTTAATTGTTTGAAACCTGAGTGTCTTAGTTCATATTATGAGGCATGTCTTACCTTGCTTCAAAGTAGCCTAGCCAAAATCCAACCATAAAAAACAACCTTAATATCAAGCCCTGGAGGGAATTATTTTAAAGACAAAGTATTCGGTTGCAATTGTAATATTGTATAGGCTACCAAGGGTGGCCAACCATCCTCCAGGAGAGCCTTAAAGGGACATTGTTGTAATTAGGGACAGGTTTGAATATGAAAGACAATAGGCAGAGTGTAGTCTACATTCTTTTCTGATTCTCTATGGTAAAAAAACTATTTTGTAAAGTGGTTCCCCCCTTTTTTTCTTACCTTTAACTAGTTAAAAAAAAGGTTAAATAAATAGAGGCTAAAAAAATACAATAAATAAAACAAATGTTCCTTGCATCGTACAATCAGAGTTGCTAAAGGTCTGAATTTGGGATATTTTACTTAAAATCACCCAAAAAGTTAGCTTATTTTTTATTTAACCTTTATTTAACTAGGCAAGTCAGTTAAGAACAAATTCTTATTTACAACGACGGCCTAAGAACAGTGGGTTAACTGCCTTGTTCAGGGGCAGAACGACAGATTTTTACCTTGTCAGCTCGGGGATTCGATCTAGCAAGCTTTTGGTTACTGGCCCAACGCTCTAATCACAAGGCTACCTACCGCCGCAAAAGTGAACCATTTTTTATCGGATACACATAAGGCAATTCTAGGTCTTGTGGCATATTTTGGTTAAAATATCCCCAATTCAATGGAATTACAACCCTCTGCATGCACAGTGCACTTCCATCACATGTGCAGATGATTCTCAAGACCTTGTACACTAATGAGCTGCTATTGAGCCCACACTACTACACTGTCTGAGCCAAGGACTACATGCTTTCTGGTAAGTTTTGATTACAATACTGGGTGGGATGAATATATTTTATGACATACACGATTTTTTGTTAACTAGTAAACAGTAGCCTACAGCAAAGTGTGTTTAAATCAATTCTAACTTGTTAACCATTTCTGCTAGTTAGTGTTTGCTACCATACGGATTTAAACTTGCTCGAGCCTGCTAACTGAGTGTTAATTCACCTGTTTCCATACATGTTTCATTTTAAAACATGCATCTTACAAAGGAGTTGTTCAATCTAGCCACTTGAAACAATGCCACTTAATATAATGTATATGTATATACTGTACTCTATATCATCTACTGCATCTTGCCATCTTTATGTAATACACGTATCACTAGCCACTTTAAAACTATGCCACTTTTATGTTTACATACCCTACATTACTCATCTCATATGTATATACTGTACTCGATACCATCTACTGCATCTTGCCTATGCCGTTCTGTACCATCACTTATTCATATATCTTTATGTACATATTCTTTATCCCTTTACACTTGTGTGTATAAGGTAGTAGTTGTGGAATTGTTAGGTTAGATTACTCGTTGGTTATTACTGCATTGTCAGAACTAGAAGCACAAGCATTTCTCTACACTCGCATTAACATCTGCTAACCATGTGTATGTGACAAATAAAATTTGATTTGATCTAACTGCTTAACAATTTATCTATACATGGAATTGTATTTGGATTTTTTTTTACTAATTTTTTTCTAATCTTTACAGGAAAATGCCACGGGTACTATCTGATGTGTGGAGACATTTTACTGCAGCTAATGTAGAAGGAAAAGCGGTTTACATTTGCAAATACTGTGCCAAATCATATGTGAAGAATGCAACAAAGATGCAGAATCATCTGGCCAAGTGCATAAAGTTCCCTCAGTGCTCACAACAAGCAACCTCTGACAAAAGTCCCTCTACTTCTATTCGAGGTGAAAATGATGAATCAGACACCTTATCGACAGCAACAGCCTATGGTCCTCCTGGAATCAGAAGTTTTTTTGGCTCAATAGAGGAACGTAGTCAGAGAAATGCTGATGAATGTCTTGCTCGAGCTGTGTATGCAACTGGTTCACCTCTGATGCTTACAGGCAATGTGTATTGGAAGAGATTTCTGAATGTTCTTCGCCCAAAATACACCCCTCCAACCAGACATGCTTTATCTACTCATTTTCTGGATGCAGAGTTCAAGTGAAGGTCAAGGAAATCATAGAGAAAGCAGACTGTATTGCAATCATCTCTGATGGGTGGTTGAATGATCGTGGAATAATTAACTACATCATCTCCACCCCTCAACCAGTATTCTACAAGAGCACAGACACAAGGGACAACAGACACACCGGTCTCTACATTGCAGATGAGCTGAAGGCAGTCATCAATGACCTTGGACCACAGAAGGTATTTGCACTGGTGAAAGACAAAGCTGCGAACATGAAGGCTGCTTGGTCTAAAGTGGAGGAGTCCTACCCTCACATCACACCCATTGGCTGTGCTGCTCATGCATTGAATCTGCTCAAGGACATCAAGGCACTGAAAACAATGGATACACTTACAAGAGAGCCAAGGAAATGGTTAGGTATGTGAAGGGTCATCAAGTTATAGCAGCAATCTACCTCACCAAGCAAAGTGAGAAGAATAAGAGCACCACATTAAGAGCACCACCCAGCAACACACGTTGGGGTGGTGTTGTCATTATGTTTGACAGTCTCCTGGAGGGGAAGGAGTCTCTCCAAGACATGGCCATATCACAGTCTGCCGATATGGACAGCCCCATCAAGAGGGTCCTCCTGGATGATGTATTTTGGGAGAGAGTGGTAAGCAGCCTGAAACTCCTAAAATCTATTGTAGCAGCCATTGCACAGATTGAGGGAGACAATACCATACTGTCTGATGTTCAGACTCTGCTTGCAGATGTAAGAGAAGAAATCTGTACTGCCCTGCCCACGTCACTGTTGCTCCAAGCAGAGGAAACTGCAGTTCTGAAATACTGCAAAAGGTGTGAAGACTTCTGCCTGAAGCCCATACACACCGCAGCGTACCTGTTGGACCCCAAGTATGCTGGCAAAAGCATCCTGTCTGGTGCAGAGATCAACAAGGAATATGGTGTCATCACTACCGTGTCTCGCCACCTTGGTCTGGATGAGGGAAAGGTTCTTGGCAGTCTGGCGAAGTACACTTCCAAGCAAGGGCTTTGGGATGGAGATGCAATATGGCAGTCGGGCCAACATGAGATCATCAGCCATCTGGTGGAAGGGACTTTGTGGATCTGAGGCTCTTTCCCCTGTTGCCTCCAACATCCTCCAAATCCCACCAACATCAGCCGCCTCAGAGCTCAACTGGTCCTTGTTTGGGAACACAGACACACACACCAAAGCACGCAACAGCCTGACCAATACAAGGGTTGAGAAATTGGTTGCCATCCGGGCAAATTTGAGCCTGACAACGAGCCATCCTCAACAAGGTTGGAAAGTGACAGTGAAGATGAAGCCTCAGACTCTGATGTTCAAGAGGTGGACATCGAGGAGGTCCAGGGAGAAGACATGGAAGCCTGAGAGGAAGACAACCAAAGCTTTAGTTTCTACACTATCATTTTACAGATGTATGTTGAAAACGTTTTTGGGAGATGTGATGGTTCATTCAATATTCCCTTTTGTTGTTCAGTCAATCATCCCATGTGAAGAGTCAACTCATTTAATTAAAGTTCAATTCATAACTAAATTGTATTTGTTTTCTTCCATTGGAAGGATTTAATCATTTGCAATTATGTCTACTTATGATAAGGTAAAACGTTAATTTTTCTGTCTCCATATGATATGGTAAATACACTGCTCAAAAAAATAAAGGGCACACTAAAATAACACATCCTAGATCTGAATGAATTAAATATTCTTATTAAATACTTTTTTCTTTACATAGTTGAATGTGCTGACAACAAAATCACACAAAAATTATCAATGGAAATCAAATTTATCAACCCATGGAGGTCTGAATTTGGAGTTACACTCAAAATTAAAGTGGAAAACCACACTACAGGCTGATCCAACTTTGATGTAATGTCCTTAAAACAAGTCAAAATGAGGCTCAGTAGTGTGTGTGGCCTCCACGTGCCTGTATGACCTCCCTACAACGCCTGGGCATGCTCCTGATGAGGTGGCGGATGGTCTCCTGAGGGATCTCCTCCCAGACCTGGACTAAAGCATCCGCCAACTCCTGGACAGTCTGTGGTGCAACGTGGCATTGGTGGATGGAGCGAGACATGATGTCCCAGATGTGCTCAATTGGATTCAGGTCTGGGGAACGGGCGGGCCAGTCCATAGCATCAATGCCATCCTCTTGCAGGAACTGCTGACACACTCCAGCCACATGAGGTCTAGCATTGTCTTGCATTAGGAGGAACCCAGGGCCAACCGCACCAGCATATGGTCTCACAAGGGGTCTGAGGATCTCATCTCGGTACCTAATGGCAGTCAGGCTACCTCTGGCGAGCACATGGAGGGCTGTGCGGCCCCCCAAAGAAATGCCACCCCACACCATGACTGACCCACCGCCAAACCGGTCATGCTGGAGGATGTTGCAGGCAGCAGAACGTTCTCCACGGCGTCTCCAGACTCTGTCACATGTGCTCAGTGCGAACCTGCTTTCATCTGTGAAGAGCACAGGGCGCCAGTGGCGAATTTGCCAATCTTGGTGTTCTCTGGCAAATGCCAAACGTCCTGCACGGTGTTGGGCTGTAAGCACAACCCCCACTCATGGAGTCTGTTTCTGACCGTTTGAGCAGACACATGCACATTTGTGGCCTGCTGGAGGTCATTTTGCAGGGCTCTGGCAGTGCTCCTCCTGCTCCTCCTTGCACAAAGGCGGAGGTAGCGGTCCTGCTGCTGGGTTGTTGCCCTCCTACGGCCTCCTCCACGTCTCCTGATGTACTGGCCTGTCTCCTGGTAGCGCCTCCATGCTCTAGACACTACGCTGACAGACACAGCAAACCTTCTTGCCACAGCTCGCATTGATGTGCCATCCTGGATGAGCTGCACTACCTGAGCCACTTGTGTAGGTTGTAGACTCTGTCTCATGCTACCACTAGAGTGAAAGCACTGCCAGCATTCAAAAGTGACCAAAACATCAGCCTGGAAGCATAGGAACTGAGAAGTGGTCTGTGGTCACCACCTGCAGAACCACTCCTTTATTGGGGGGTGTCTTGCTAATTGCCTATAATTTCCACCTGTTGTCTATTCCATTTGCACAACAGCATGTGAAATTTATTGTCAATCAGTGTTGCTTCCTAAGTGGACAGTTGGATTTCACAGAAGTGTGATTGACTTGGAGTTACATTGTGTTGTTTAAGTGTTCCCTTTATTTTTTGAGCAGTGTATATCCAATGCAAAAAACATCTACATTTAAATGGTATTAATATTAATTTACATATATTTCTGTTAATTCCCATATATTCCACACAGAAAGTTTCCACCTCTGAATATTCCCCAAAATGTGCAACCCTACGTAAAATATAAAAATTGTGTTACACTTTTTTATTTTGTACAAGTGACTTCGGCTTTTGGAACAACAAAAAAATATGTCCTACTTTTGGTGTCAATCCCTGTTTTCATATCAACATTATTTGTCCAGAAGCCAAAGGCACAATCATAGTCATAATAACAACGCATTGTAGTTGCTCCATCTTTAGATCCCCCCGCATTATAAGTTTCAACCTGAGATTTTCATCAGTCACACAAGGAACCGCTTGCATCAGGTGCCCTTTTAAGAATGTTTTACATTGGCTGCTTCATTACAGGAGTTGCATATTCATGGCTGTGAGACAAAAGGCTTGCTATTGTTGCATGTTTCAATTAAGCTCTTAATGAAAAACTTGTGTTCAGTGTATGATGATGCTCTGTTGGTCACATCATTTTACTGTTTGGAACTAACTTTACAGTTTGCTAACCGGTTAATGAGAGTCGGTTAGTCGGCAGCAAAATTGACCGAAATGTGCATCCTTATTTTGGAGCAACCATCAGTCAAACGCAAGTCCAACCTATTCACGCACTACTTTTGACCAGAACCTTATGATACTATGCAGCCTTGTTTTGGTGTGCAGCACAGAACAGGTGTGGCACAGGCTGAATATGTGATGGGCTGGCATAGGATCGGACAGCCAGTCTGCAGTAGGATTGCTACGGCAGCACACACAGTGAACTCAAACTCACCCTATGATCAGTACAAGCTGTCATGCTCACAAGTGTGGTATAAATAAACGTAAGCGCTCCTGGGCCTACGAGGCAGGCCGCGAAAGGAACTGTAAGCCGGGTACGAGCGTTAAGAAGAGATTAGGGAAAAGCCTCTATTAGCCTATTATTACAGGGTCAGAGTCTGTGTATTTGGTAGCCTAGCAAGCTAACCCCACTGGAGGCAAGATCCTGGCCGCAAGGATCCAAGAAAATATGGATGGAGACTCAGTGAGGGGCAAAGGCAGGCAGTGGCGACCATATGTCAAGGGCTAGGCCTATTGGCCAGGTATAGGGATCAATGCCACCATCTCAGTGACACTAACTAGAGCAATGCAGTTGGATCACACAGTCATGTATTCTAGGGTCACCTGCGCATGATCTCAGTCTGCAGTAGTGGTGAGAGTCAAACTGCTACTGGTCAGGAGGACCAGGAGTTTGGGAACAAAATTATAGGTTAGGATAGGCATACACTAGGCTTGGGCAATATACAGTTTATACCAGGATATAATTGTCAATACCGTTAAATTACACATTGCAGGAGCTGCGTGGTACGCCACTGCTTATAACTATAAGAATTCTAAGATGTCAAATTATATCCAGGTCAGGGCTCCAGCTATGCATTTGGTTTGCTAACTAAGTGGTTAGATGTCAAGAACAAGCTTCTTGGTTACAGCAGAGACAATCAATCTCCTCCTGGATCAAGATCCCTGTTGCCCAAATTGTTATGTGAGTAAAAAAAAATAATACATATTTTGTATTTGGGGGGAAGGGGGGTATAGCGCCCTACTGTGCACTTCCGGTAATACCATATACCCCGGTATGGTACAGAAACTGTATGACAGTACGAAAATCTGGACACCACCCAACCCTAACAGTACACCGGAAATTCATCTTTCCTTCAGATTAGTTTACTAATTAGCATGGTTGTTCAATAGCCTCTGCTTCATAACAAATGAGTCTTGAATCTAATGAAGTAGGCCGACATCTTACCCAAACAAACAATATGTATTTAATTCTCAGTGTTTCCCCTAGGATTTTTTCCTATTATTTTTTTTCAGCCGCAGCGGCAGTTGGGGGGGAGGGGGATCTTCCCGTGGAATATCAATACATCTACAAGAGGAACAAAAAATTATTGTGGCAGCAATGATTTAGCAGCCGCGGTGCACCGCTGCTAAATGCATATAGTGAAAACACTGAATTCTGATAAACTTGTTTCAGATTTGGTCTGTCTATTATAGTCGGTCTGTCTATTATATAATCAAATACTCACAAAAGGGGGTAATGGCACACTGACTGATTAGGCTACAGAATCAGGGCAGTGGATGTGGCCCAGGGTGCTGTGGGAAGGTCCCTCCCATCCAAATTGCCCTAATCACTGAATGCCTTTACTTTACCCAATGAATTAATTACACAGAGTTGTGGTCATCTCTGGCACTTAGTCAGTGACATCACATACACTGCACCCAACTGGGCAGCTCCCGTTCAGACAGGAACACCTGCCAAGGCTACACAGTTTTTAATTACCCATACCAAATGATTGATTTGAGGCTCCCCATAAATCACACAAATGAAGTGGAGTGCGAAATATGAACTCACCAATAAAGAAAGAATTATGAATACCTCCTCTTTTCCATCTGGGCTACAATTGTGGTACAAGTAGAGCACTTGCACAACATCCCATCTCTTCAATAATGTAGGCTATCCAAAGTGTCAGTTTCAGTAACTTTTTAGTCATATCTAGCAGTGAGTGAGATCAATCGTGTGGATAGTACCACTAGCAGAGGAGTAGCAGTATCATCCTACTCACCAAGTCTCTCCTGAGCCATGGTACAGTTAAACTGCCAGGTTGGGACCCCCACTGCTTCTGGCTGGCTGTACAAACAACAAACCAATTTTTCTTCCACTCTTCCTCCCTCCCGCTACTCTCTCACACCCTGTGGTAGCTAGACCATGTTGTACACGTCACTGGGGAGATTCTTTCCGCAATTAACTCACCCTCTCACTACTGGCAGACATGCATACAAATTGCAATCCCCTGCCAGGGCATTCTCTTGCTGCAGGCCCAGCACTCTCCCCGAAAGGGTTGGTAGCGCTGGGTTGATAGAGGGGGTCTCCCCGGGAGCTGGCTCGGGTTCGGCTGAAGAGACCGGTTCAGGCCAGGCTCCGCTGTGCTAACGAGGTTCTGCCTGCCCAGGGAGCCACAACAGCAGAGTGCAGGAATCCCCTTGCCAGCCTAATCACAGCAATAGCAAACCTCTCACGGCACGCTCTCCCTCAGTCGCACTTGTGTGACACTGCACACAGTCACTCAATTCCTCATGATGAGAAATTACAGGCCTATCTAGACCTAGAGTGCCCCACTGAAACCTGCCTAATGATGTCACCCTGCATCACGTTCCTTGACCACAGACTGAGTCAGCAGACATGGGAGAAGGTGTCTGTCTGCGACCCAAAGTGGGCCCTGAATGTGAGAGGTGGGTCACGAGTTATGAGAATACATTTATAATCACGCACCATTTATTATTAATTTGGGTCGTTGGAAGACAATTTAGGTCATAGGACGACAGTCAATTTCACATTTTGGGTCTCGATCTGAAAAAATTTAAATAACCCTGATTTAGAGCCAATGTCAAAGGGGCCCCCTGAGTCCTGTTCACAGCCAAGCTTCATGGCAGGGCTGCTATAAACCCGGTCCTAAAAAATACCACCACAAGTGTAAACCCATCACAGAGAAATTGGTGACTGTCACAAAAACAAGCATTTTGTTTTTTTGGATTAGGCCGTCTACACCCCTGGTTATACACATTAGAAAACACATTTGAGTAGCTAGTTAGCTAGACAACAATTTATAACAAACTAACTTTTTTGATTGCGAGTAACATTAATTGTCTCTCTGTCCATTCTGTATATGTCGTGCCTGTTGACTACCTAGCTATAGGTGTTGAGTGAGCCATGCTAAATATATATAGCTAGTTACAAACTGTGTGTCCTAACGAAATGCATGTATGACAGAACTAGCTAGCTAAGCTACCCAACTACTGCAGCCAAGCAGATACAATTTGTTCGTTCAATATAGTTTACTAGCTTGCGAGCATGCTGTTCTTGCAGTTTCTTGTGGTGTAACGTTAGCTACCTAAGGTTAGCTAGCCAACTGTCTAACCCATGGACTGTTAAATTGAAGTCTAACTGGCTAACTCCTGCAAAGTCAACTCACCTTTTACGAGCCGCTCAGTTGTAGATTGTTTTTCTCCGGCTTTCTCCTTGTCTTTGTCTTTTCCAGACATGATTGTTTCGCCTTGCCTCAAAACTCAGGACCAAGCTCGATGACCAAGCTAGCTAGCTTCTAGCACTAGCTAGCTGCTTACACTGTTTTGACGTTATGTTGAGACTGAAGAGAGACTGGCTTTATTTCCGACAAGACTGATTTGATTAGCTACAGTAGTTAGCTAGCTATGCTCGATTGCTAACGAGCTAGCTAGTCCGTGTCAAAATTTCACAAACTGAAGTGGACCATCAACACCGGGACTGCTTGTTCCGCGTATCAAAAGTCTTTAATATTTTGTGGAAAATACGATTTTCCACTTTAAGAGGTTAAGAGCAAACTAGCTAACTAACTGTTAGCTGGCTAACTAACGTTAACGTTAGATGTCTATCAAATTGACAAATGACTAGCTATCAAGCCATTTGAATGCTAACGTTATTCAGACATCTCATCAAATGGCTTGGATTACTTAGATTAGCTACTCATTCATAAAATCTATCGCTTTCAAACCTGAGTTTCCTCGTGGTTATTGAGCCCTGTTCCAGGTATAACTAGCGTTCTGACCATAACCTAAAGGATTAAACTCTAGCTAATCTGACAGCCCACACAGACAGGGCGCGTTCGAGCAGACCAGTTTTGTCAAATCGGTGCGCCTTCTTCTTTAAATTTGTGTTGGCTGATCGCAATCGAGAAGTGCATACATCGCCACCTAATGTACTGGCGTGTGAAGCCGGTCACGACCTCCCTATTATTTAATTGAATTTGTCTAGCTGTGTTTCTACCTACTGTTCGGGAGTATGAATTCATTACACTTTGTGACATAAAAAGGGAAGGGGAAAAGGACGGACAACAGGGGAGAAAATTGCCCTACCAACTAACCCTACACCCATTAAAACCTCACCACTATGCCACTATTTGGCCCTATCTGATCCTAAACCAGGCTGGCATCCTGGGAGCAGTGGTGTAAAAAGTACCAAATTGTCATACATGAGTATCAGATACCTTTATAGAAAATTATTCAAGTAAACATCACACAGTAAAAGTCTACTTAAGTCTAAAAGTATTTGGCTTTAAATATACTTAAATATCAAAAGTAAATGTAATTGCTAAAATATACTTGAGTATCAAAAGTATGAAGCATTTCACATTCCTTATATTAAGCAAACCAGATGGCACAATTTTCATGTTTTTTTTTAAATTAACAGATAGCCAGGGGCACACTCCAACGCTCAGACATAATTTACAAATTAAGCATTTGTGTTTAGTGAGTCCGCCAGACCAGGAATGTTCTCTTAATAAGTGTGTGAATTGGACCATTTTCATGTCTTGCTAAGCATTCAAAATGTAACGAGTACTTTTGGGTGTCAGGGAAAATGTATGGAGTAAAAAGTACATTTTCTTTAGGAATGTAGTGAAGTAAAAGTTGTCAAAAATATAGTCAAATACAGATACCCCAAAAAGAGAACTTAAGTAGTACTTCAAAGTATTTTGACTTAAGTACTTTACACCACTGTAAACGAGTATATTTTCATTACGAAAAATAACATTATTAACCGGTTCTCAAGATTTTAAAATAACAGTTCTGTTCCAGAACACTAGAGATGACTTTCGTTGCTGGTTCTGTTGCCATTCCTCCAAAAATGTGGTTTTCTGTTCTGTACCCTGACCCGGTCATGATGTAGCTATGATAACATAATGCATACATCTGCACGTCACTTGGGGTGCATTCAAAATACACAATGTTTTGGCTGTATCAGAAAGGGTTTAACACTGGAGAGAATTTGCCAAAGCTAAATTAGTTTAATCATAAATGAGAAGTCTACAATGAATTCAAAGCAGTGTAGGTAGTTCTTAAGTCGAGTGTCCGGTTTCATTGACATTGATTGTTGTTAATAACATTTTTTTGTATTGAATGCACACCTATTGGACACACCTACCAGGCAGCCAATCTGTCATATCATTATCCATACACTTCAGATTTCTGTTTAGATTAGGAAAAGTCTGAATATGTTCATTTTTAGACCATAGCTAAATATTGTCCCAGAGACGACATATACACACACGGGGAGAATCTTAATTACATACCCTGTGCTTCCTTGTTTCATTCTCAAAACCCATTGGCTTTCTCATCCAGAGGTCCCGCCTCTCTGACCTCCTCCAATGGGTTTTGAGAACGAATCGAGAGAGGACGTGAGAGGATGCAATTGAGACTCTCCCCTGTTGTCCAAGGAACATCATACAGTAATTATACTTCATGGCAATGTCAGTACATTAACACTAGATGGCAGTCTTGTTTCAATATACCCTGCAGCTTGATTTTACCATCAAGGCTGGCTCTTGTATTGTAATTAGGATTCATAAAAATAAAATAAAAACCTTCCTCTAACTCTAATGTTCATTATAACATTTAACATAAGATGTGACAATGTATACATCTTCACAGCAAAATATATTAACAGTGAGACAGTAGGTAAGCGTGGTTGTGTTCCTAATGGTACCCTATTTCCTACATAGTGCACTACTTTTGACCAGAGCCTTACAGGAATAGGACTGTGATGCCTAGGCCGTAGAGGGAGATCAACTCCATTGAAAGTTCATTCCAAGCTCAGATGTCATTGTTAATCTCACATTTTAGAATATAACCTTTCTAAGTATTCTGAATTAAGTTGAAATGGGCAACTGTACCAGCTCTACTCCCGAACAACCTACATTAAACTTACAGGTCAAGCTTTGTGATTTGGTGTGATGCAACTCAAGAGACAACAAATACAACAACAAAAAACACACTTGATTGATTCACCATCCTTAAAAATAGTTTTATAATTCCACCAACCACCTCTACAATCTTAAAAGCTAAAAGACCTACAACATTACATTGAATAACATAGCAAACAATGTATGAAAATGAGTACTACAAATGTCTATTTTAAAGCAGCCCAAACAGCTGAACTATGCCAGTTATAGACAAACAGCTAACTACAGCAGAGAAAAACTCTGAAATGAATCATTGTTTAACAGTTTGTTAGAAATGCAAGTTCGTCAAACAAAATGGGTATATAATAAATCCCAAGCAAACGTATTGCTCCGATTGTGGCCCATTTATCAAAAATATGCATTTGTTCGATATCAGACACATTTAAAAACTCTAGGAGTCCTATTGTGTTGGTGAAACATAGATATGCATAAGAACAGAACTAGTGGTCACCTACCCCAGGGCAGGCAAACCACCTTCTATTGATGGTATAAAGAAGCGGTACAAGTACCACACAAGCATTAGGCACAGTCCCTGAAGACATACCTCTCAAGCACAAATTCAGAAGCAAACTGAAGCGGTGGCACCAGCCCCATAGCACCAGTTAGGGGAGTTGAATCCTGACAGGCAGACAGACTCAAGCGTTTCCTGCCCCCAGGCATGCATAACCATCACATTAGTTGGATAACTGAACTGGGCCACAGCCAAGGGGAAGTAAAACATTGATGGTATGGTTAGCAAAGGGCTAGGAACATACTATACATGTATGTTCTTAGGCTAGGGGGATCCAGAGCAGCAGAGCAGTCAAGCATGGTCAGTGTTCACAGATCAAGTCTAGAACAGTATGATTCTCCATAATCAGTCCAGTGTAGGCACTAAGTGGCTCTTTAACAGCGCACAACTGCAGCATGTAGGACAAGGTAACCAACCACCGTTTTAGGATATGTGACTCCTTCAGGATAAGTATTTGTAATAAAAATGGTGCAAGAGACATTTTAGATGGGTACAGAATTATGTTTGATCCAGACTCCATTTCCTGAATATGGTGTCTGGTGTGAAGAAACAATAGGTTACATATGTTAAAATGTGCACACCTCAAACTACTGCCATTTGGGTATAAACCTAACAAATGGATATGCAGGAAGGTATGAAAATAGTACTTTTACACAACGGTTACTTTATAAACAACTTCAGAGACATTAAGATGACATGGAATCTTTGGTGTTCAGTCAATATGATCCGAATGAAATCTTTAGAGCCCAACACAAACATTGTCTACATACAGAGGGTGCTACTGCTCACAACTGTGGATGACTGGCTCAGTTATATGCTTGATTTTACATGGAGTATATGGTTATATCACAGTTTAAGATATATAGACTAAATCTTGTTTCAACAGCAATGACTTAAAACATCAAGAATGATAAGCTTTAGAACATGTACCCAAGTAAAATCAAGATAAAAAAGGTAATTCAATGATGAAAGGAGTGATGAAAGATAAGACAAAAAAAAGGTAAAAAGGAAAACAAATGTCTCAACTGTCGAGCATAAAATATGCTTATTAGATAAAGGACTAAAATATAGTTAAGGAAAATGTATTATATGGCCATGGACAGATCCTTCATTAGGCCAGAGCAAGAGACCCAGGGTTCAGTGTGTTTGTGACAAGAGCCCCACCCACCCTTATCAGTGCATGTTTGCACATATCTTCCCTGAGCGACAGAGACCAACTGTCCTCCGTATTGGATTGAGCATGCAATCCATACAATCCTTTGACAAATCCCTGTGCTGGAGAAGAGATGCACCCACCTCACATTTTCTGTAAAATGTCTGTCCACTCCTTTCTGGCAAAAAATAAGCATCCAGCATCCTGTAAGACATTAGTACTCTAAATATATATTAATTAATTTAAGAAGAAGTCTCAACATTTCTAAGTACCCTATGGAAATAAGTCAATAAGTCAGAATATAATGTATACAGGTTTGTGCAGATATACCTGGGAAATAAGTTTTAAAAACAGCACAGTAAGGTCTCTGTTCGTTTTGCATATGGTTCGCCATTATCTTCCGTGAACAGTCTCTGGTAACGCAACATAAAAACAACCAATTCAAATGACACAGTAGATCAGATGAGAAACAGCGATGAACGGCTATAGTCCCCCTTCCCTTTAGATACCTCAGACGAGGCACCATCAAGAGAAAAGGGAGGACTGAGTACATAACTGAGGGGCATGGACTTTCTGACTGGGACAAAGTGGCAAAAACCTAGGGCTCATTTAACTGGGGTGATGGCCAGTCCAGGCTACTGAGGCCAGTGAACCATACATGGACATTTATTTGACTTTAGACTACATCTAAAGCCCTGTCGCTGAGGGATTTAGCTTTGCAGACATAGACAGACTGGTAGGTCAAGTCCTTTCTGGAGTGTTGTAGCAATGGAGTTCTGATTCTGGTGAGAAGAGTGCAAATTCAATCTCGATGTTGTATAGATTGTTTTTTTCTTCTTCAGTTGGACATGCCCAGACCAGCCTTAGCAAGTCAATCAACCCCCTTTGCGATACGTTGCACCGTATTCATAGAGGCTCACAGCCTGACAACACAGAAGATAGTTCCAGCGAGGCTGCAGTGCAAGTCCACTGCGTGTACTGTAATGCACCTTTACTGTGGCCCCTTCACTACTGAATCATGAAGCCAGACTGCGGAGCCATGCGAGGGGGAGGCCTCTGAGGCAGGGCAGGGGGGTACTGAGACACAAAAGGGTGCTGGTACCCAGGGTTGACACTGAGCAAAGGGTGGCCCGCCCTGGGGGGGATAGGGGGGTATGGGGTGGCAGGGTAGGAAAAGACAGCAGGCTGGGGCTGGGGGGCTACAGCTGGGGGTTGTTGGGCTGGAGGTGGAGGGGGGGCTCTCCTGGGCTGAGGCACTGGAAAGGGGTTGTGGTTGTTGGCCTCTGTGTAGAGGGGGGCTGGCCTGGCTGAGACCTCCTGAGGATGGGAGCAGGAGACTGGGACCCGAGGCAGCTGTCCACCCTTCAGCACCATCTCCTGCAGCTTGTCAATCTTCACCCTCCTCAGGTGGGCCAGCTTCCTGTTGCTCTGGTACGAGTCCATGAAGGCATCCAGGGTGACGTCCCCGTCCAAGAAGGAGTCCGCCATGTTCTGTTTAGAAAAGAGGGACGGTTTAAAAACATTCCAAGAAAGCAGTCTGGAGATTCCATGCACACCTTTTATGGAAAAATAAATAAATAATAAAGTATAAACAACGTGATGAATAGATGTGAGGATTCGACAGTAACAAAACTAAAGAACAAATGTGAGGTGTTCCCCCAACTTGTAACTAGATTAATAATAAGATGAATAAACCATAAATGGATAGGCCCTCATGGCCACAGCGGAAATAAAAACAGGAACGGCAGCACACAGTGTTTAAACTGATGTCGCAAGACACATTGGGCCTTCCTTTGACAGAGAGAGGTGTTGTAATGCTGCTTACCTCTGTCTCCTCTTCAATCTTGGCTCCCTCTGCCTGCAATAGAGCAAGAAATGTGTCCAATGAACTGTTCCCAGAGCTGTGGTCTGTGAGCAGAAGAGAAAAAATAAAATAAACAAAGTTACCATTTTGTTTACGAATGCAGCTAGAATTCATCATGTCAGTGACAACACTCGGAAATATGTGGTCTGAACAGAGGAGAACGGAAAGGACAAGACAAAAGTTGACATTTTGTTTTACGACCGCAACTAGAATTAATCTCAAACAGTCGCCTCTCATAGTCACACGACTGTTGAAACTGTACTGCTGAAAATAATGAGTAGGCCTCAATAACATGAGACACTGACTCACATGATGACTGCTACAGAAGTATGAGGGAGTATTCAACCAGTGAGCAGGGAACACACACACAGCTCCATATCCAGCCGTCACTCATTCTCTACAACAACCTCTGACACCAAAACCAAGGCCTCATTACGAGTTGCCAGGATAGAACCACTCTGAGCAAAGAGACTGACTGTCTTTCATAATGAGTGGTGAACTGAAATATATTGGGGCCTGTGTCTGTAAATGCACCCTACTCCAAAAATAGTGCACTGCTTTTGACCAGAGCCCTTTGTGAGTATGGGGTGCTATTTGGCCCAGTTAGGGAATCTCCAAGGAATCTGAACGATAGGCCAGCCTGGTTTCTGTGTTGAGTCAGTCTGCTGACTGAAAGACAATACCAGCAGGAGCTGCTGGAATTACATGCAGGACCGGACACCAAAGCAACCAGATCACACAGCAAAACTCTAGGTTTATGATCCCTAACCACTAGTGTGGTGCCAATGCCAACTCACCCACATTTCACCAACACTGGACAAATCACACCTTACAGAAAGACAGAACTCATGTAGCCTAGAAGACGAGAACATGAGTGGTTGGAAAAATTTGTATGCATTATTTTTTTTAAATCATATCTGTTATTACAATGTTTGTGTAATAACAAAATAAGTATGTATGTGTAAACCCATTTGACTTGTCAGAATAAGACAGATCTGAGCTATACATCAGGGAGCTCCAGCAAGAAAGACAGAGAGACAGATAGAAAAAGAAAGGCCGATCGAGAAAACACGGTAAAGCATAGACAAAGGCCTGGCCCCCTCCACCTCCCTGCGCAGTGTCAGATAAAACTGGCTTAATTTAACCAGCTTCCCCGGGCATGATGCAAGGCGTTTCACAGCTGCCTCAGCCAGTGGAGTGCACCCACTCACAGTGAATGATCACACTGACAGAGAGAGAACTACTGTCTGTCTAATATCACAGGAAAACAACTTTTAAACAGAGAGGACAGGGAGGGGAAGTGGTCATCGGTCCAATTGACATGACTGAGATCGTTTGATATGTTTGTGAACTAGACATGTTCCAAGTAGTGTATTAGAACCAAATCCAAGCGTACTGTAGGTGTGAGTTGCAGAGTGAAGTGTTAGGAGGATAGAAGCTCTTCCTCTGGCCCAGCCAAATGACTCTCTCATCCCCTCTCCACTCTAATGAGACAGACTCACACGAGCATCAGCACTCCTCCACACAATGGAATGATTCTCCACCTCTGAAAGACCAGAGTGGAACACACACACAGTTTGGACCCAGGGATCATGAGACTGCCATTTAGTAATGGATACAGACCAGCTTCCACTGACAGTGAGGGGGGAGTTTTTGGCCTCTCTTCCTCTCGCTCTTTCCCTCCCTCCCTCCCGTGCTTTTTTGCCCTCACACGCCAGCAGCACAACAGCCCGCTGTTGTACTAAGGGGCAGGGGGGCACAGTCTGTCCTGCCACCCTGGTCCCCACTCACTGCCACCTTAGAGAATCTTCTGAAGCACCCCTGTTGCAGTTGCTATGGTGGAGGATGGAGGGAGTCACTGTATGCAAAGGAAACACACAGACCAAACAATACTGGGTTGATTCTGCCGTAAGACCATGCTTTTCATCTGGGTCACATGGCTGAGTTCAGTTGCTCCCAGCGCTGTCTCCCAAATGGCACCCTATCCACTATATTGCGCAAAAATAGGGTGCCATTTGGGACACAACCCTGCTCTGTCCTTCCCATGCAGATGCACTACGGCTGCTGCTTACAGCAAATCCACAACTAGGACAGCCAGCGCCAGCCAGCACACAGGGAAACCGGTATCCTACATTTGACAAAAGCACACTTGCCATCAACAAACAAATGGCAGGTGGCGAGGTCTTCCGTGATACAACAGTCACACAAGTAGAGCATGGGAATAGAAGTCCAGGCATTGTCATCTCCCGTCTGGACTACTGCAACTTGCTGCTGGCTGGGCTCCCTGCTTGTGCCATCAAACCCCTGCAACCTTCCCAAGTTCTCTCATGTCACCCCGTTCCTCCGTACACTCCACTGGCTTCCAGTCGAGGCTCGTATCCACTACAAGACCATGGTACTTGCCTACGGACCAGCAAGAGGAACTGCCCCTCCCTACTTTCAGGCTATGCTCACACCCTACACTCCAACCTGAGTACTCCGTTCTGCCACCTCTGGTCTCTTGGCCCTCCCACCCCTATGGGGGGGGCAGCTTCCACTCAGCCCAGTCCAAGCTCTTCTCTGTCCTGGCACCCCAATGGTGGAAGCAGCTTCCCCCTGAAGCTAGAACAGCAGAGTCCCTGCCCATCTTCTGAAAACATCTGAAACCCTACCTCTTCAAAGAGTATCTTAAATAATCCCACAGCATCCCCTCTCACACCAAAAAAGAACATGTATTTTGTGAACTAACACTCACACTTTAATTTCTAGCTCTGACTTTACTGATAGCTACTTTGAGGAAAAATGTACATACTAGAACTGTGATATTTGGTTGTCCCACCTAGCCATCTTAAGATGAATGCACTACGTCACTCTGGATATGAGCGTCTGCTAAATTACTAAAATCTCAATGTAAAAGCACAATACCATCTACTGTGTACAAAAGGAGGCAGAGAGAGACAGAAAGCCTGTTCAGCTACAGGAGGGTAAATGGCAGCCTATGCATTGAGGAGGGCCAAATCACTGCTCTTGTGACTAGAGGAGAATACAAAGACAAACTAACTTTATCAGTGAGTGCTACATCCACAACAAACACTGAAGTGAAATGTTGGCATGCTGTTTGGAGGGGGCTGCCTGGCAACCTTCGCATCATACCAGGTCATAAGTATCAGCAGTCAATTTATTCAGTGGCGTAGGATGCACCCCCACAGGCCCCGCAAGGCAGGGGGGATCCCCTAAAGCTCGGGGGCCCCCCAGATAGCAGATGAACACGTCAAATGTAACACAAAATGTTTAGAATTACAGGAAATTAACTTTAAAACTGCAACATTTTCTCTCAGCCTCATTGCAAAATATGTCAAATAGCATGAGATTAGCTATTAGAACTGTACATTTTTCTCTCTGACCCATTTAAAAATGTGTAGAATTGCAATAAGTTAACCATTTTCCTACAAAACTTGCCTGGACCTTAAAAATGAAATACAGAAATATCTCATTTGCATAAGTATTCACACCCCTTTACTATGACACTTCAAATTGAGATCAGGTGCATCCAATTTCCTTTGATCATCCTTGAGATGTCCCTACAACTTGGAGTCCACCTGTGGCCAATTCAACTGTTTGGACATGATTTAGAAAGAAACACCTGTCTAGATAAAGGTTCCACAGTTGAAACTGCATGTCAGAGCAGAAACTATACCATGAAGTCCAAGGAAGTGTTCATCGACCTCCTAGATCAGGGATGGGCAACTTTGATGGTGGTGGGGGCCACAAAAAAACAGAACTCCTCATGGGAGCCACAGTGGCTCATGGGTCTACGTACTCACATCCCCCAGAAGGACAACAGTCTCTATAGCACGTCACCAATCTGGGCTTTATGGAAGAATAGCCAGACGGAAGCATGATGGGGGTTTGCAAAAATGCACATGAAAGACAGAGCATAAGGCAAAAGAATCTGTAGTCGACGAGACAAACATGTTACTATTTGGCCTGAATGCAACGCACTATGTTTGGAGAAAACCAGGCACAGCTCATCACCGGTCTAACACCATCCCTACTGTGAAGCATGGTGGTGGCGGCATCATGCTATGCGGATGCTTTTCTGTGGCAGGGACTGGTAAGGATCAAGGGAACATTGAATGGAGCCAAATACAGGCAAATCCTTGAAGAGAACCTGTTTCAGAGTGCAAATGACCTTAGACAGGTGCGAAGATATACATTCCAACAGGACAATGACCCCACGCATACAGTCAAAGCAACGCTGGAATAGCTTCAGAACAACAATGTGGCCCAGCCAAAGCCCAGACTTGAATCCCATTGAAAATCTGAGGAAAGACTTGAAGATTGCTGTTCACCGCTGCTCTTCATCTAACAAGGAAGAATGGGAGAAAATCCCCAAATCCAGATGTGCAAAGCTGATACAGTCATACACAGACGACTCAAAGCTGTAATCGCCGCCAAAGGTGCTTCTACAAAGTACTGACTCAGGGGTGTGAATACTTATGTCAATGAGATATTCCTGTATTTCATTTTTAATACAATTGCAAAACATTCTAAAAACATGTTTTGACTTTGTCATTATAGGGTATTGTGCCCCCCCCCCCTTCAATTCAATGCTGGATCCTGCTCAATACTGGCAGAGATGAGCTACTGCAGGAGGGGAAATTAAACTGGGTTAGGGCCACTATATGGGCCTTCTGATGGGAAAAGCTGGAGAAACTGGTCAGGTCTGTGTGTCATAATCCAATGGAAGAACAAACAAGAGGAAAATATTATGCAAACTCACAAACTACGCGCCATGACAGTAAATTACAATGTTCAAAAGCTCAAAGTGAGTTGTCAATTTGGCAATCCGGGTAATAGCATTGAACTTCTTCAAACCGTCAAGCCATCACACAAACCATGTCAACCAAAATAAAAGCTTATCATATCAACCTATTCATGTCAACAGTCATGCATTTCAAATTCAAATATATAAATTCAAACCGTAAGAAAGCCTCATCTGAGCCAGAATGGCCAATAGGGCAGGAACCTTAGTCTTGTTTCTGTAGCGTGTATTACCTAGTTTAACATATATTACCTAGTTTGGATTTGTGAACCTGGTAGGCCTCGAAGCTCTCCTGTAGGGAGCTGTAGCACCTGGTGAGCTGGCTCTTCTGGTGATTCAGTCTGGGCTGCAGTTGAAGGTTCTGCTCTGCCAGGCTCCGGTTACTGGCCAGGATCATCTCCTTGGTCTGTTGCACCTCATGCATCTACAACATACAAAGGATCACACAGACATTGAGTATGATTATATGAATACAATAATGCGATTATTGTGGATAGTCAGATAAATACAATAGATTAAAATGTTTGCAAGAAGAAAGATTTCCCTAATAATCCTGTTTACATGGACACATCTGGAAAATCAGACTACCTGATGGCAATCAGAAAATCGGCAATCAAAATAAACATTCTACCACAGTGACCATGTTATTTTTGGGAAGCATACTTGATTCTGAGTTCGGATATACAGTATAAAGTTTGCAAGTAAGCATATTCTCTTTTTCTGAACTACACTCACATAAGGAGTGCTAGCACATGCGCTGATCAAATACACCACTGGAACGCCTATTAAGATGTTTACATGTTATTGCAGTGCAATGGGTGTAACTTTTGTTGACAATTTCGATACCTTTTGGAAACAAAACACATTTTATAAGGAGGATGGGATCCAATAGCATAATTTGGGTTGCTAGATCCTTTCACAGCATTATAAGGCTGCATTGAGACAATGACTTATCAGTGACCCAAGCCCAGCTCAGTTAGTCCCTACCATTGTATCGATGAGTTGTCATAATCCTACTACAAAAGTACATTATACCAGGGGCGTTGGTAGACACAATATAAGTAACCTATTTTATGTTCCTCTAACTGCCCTGAATGCCTCTGCTGATCCTACAGCTATTGTTTGCAGTAATCAGGTGCCTATGAACCAGAGTTATATTGTTAGCACTGAGGCAGTGTATTCTAGTAGGAAGCTCACTGTGTGCAGCCCACCTTGCAATAACAAAAATAACATGAGCATGTAAACGTCTGCTAAGCTTCCCAGTAAAGCAATGCAAACAATCAAGCATCCCAGTAAAGAGCTAAAAATAGCCCACATTAACATATTTAGCTAAAGAAACAAGATTCATGAAATGACTAACTTGGTAGTAACCGATAACATTCAAATTCTGACTATCTGAAACTAAGATAATACCTTCAACGATACAATGGTAGCAATACATGGTTATAAAACCTACAGAAAAGACAAATGCCAATGGAGGTGTTGATGTTTATATTCAGAACCACATTCCTGTAAAGCTTAGAGCGGATGTAATTTTAAATACTGTTCAAGTAATATGGCTACAGGTTCATCTGCCTCACCTAAAGCCCATTCTTGTGGGAAGCTGCTATAGACCACCAATAGCTAGTCAGTATCTGGATAACGTGTGTGAAATGCGCGATATCAACAGAGGTATATTTTCTGGGTGAATTAAATATTGACTGGCTTTCATCAAGCTTTCCACTCAAGAAAAAGCTTCAAACTGTAATTAGTGCCTGTAACATGGTTCAGGATATCAGTCAAGCTACCAGGTTAGTAACAAACAGCACAGGATTTAAATCTAACGTGTATTGATCACATCTTTACGACTGCTGCAGAAATTTGCTTGAAAGCAGTATCCAGATCCATCAGATGCTGTGATCACAATATAGTAGCCATATCTAGGAAAACCAACATTCCAAAGGCTGGGCCTAATATAGTGTATAAGGGGTCATAAAATACAATTTGTAGTTATTCCCATGTTGTTGATTAGAGGTCGACCGATTAATCGGAATGGCCGATTAATTAGGGCCGATTTCAAGTTTTCATAACAATCGGAAATCGGTAATTTTGGACGCCGATCTTTTTTTTTTTACACCTTTATTTAACTAGGCAAGTCAGTTAAGAACACATTCTTATTTTCAATGACGGCCTAGGAACGGTGGGTTAACTGCCTTGTTCAGGGGCAGAACGACAGATTTTTACCTTGTCAGCTCAGGGATTCAATCTTGCAACCTTACAGTTAACTAGTCCAACGCTCTAACCACCTACCTCACGAGGAGCACGCCTGTTACGCGAATGCAGTAAGAAGCCAAGGTAAGTTGCTAGCTAGCATTAAACTTATCTTATAAAAAACAATCAATCATAATCACTAGTTATAACTACACATGGTTGATGATATTACTAGTTTATCTAGCGTGTCCTGCGTTGCATATAATCAATGCAGTGCGCATTCGCGAAAAAGGACTGTCGTTGCTCCAACGTGTACCTACCCATAAACATCAATGCCTTTCTTAAAATCAATACACAGAAGTATATATTTTTAAACCTGCATATTTAGCTAAAAGAAATCCAGGTTAGCAGGCAATATTAACCAGGTGAAATTGTGTCAATTCTCTTGCGTTCATTGCACGCAGAGTCAGGGTATATGCAACAGTTTGGGCCGCCTGGCTAATCGCAAACTATTTTGCCAGAATTTTACGTAAGTATGACATAACATTGAAGGTTGTGCAATGTAACAGGAATATTTAGACTTATGGATGCCACCCGTTTGATAAAATACGGAACGTTTCCGTATTTCACTGAAAGAATAAACGTTTTGTTTTCGAGATGATAGTTTCCGGATTCGCCAATATTAATGACCTAAGGCTCGTATTTCTGTGTGTTATTATGTTATAATTAAGTCTATGATTTGATAGATCAGTCTGACTGAGTGATGGTAGGCACCAGCAGGCTCGTAAGCATTCATTCAAACAGCACTTTCTTGTGTTTTGCCAGCAGCTCTTCGCAATGCTTCAAGCATTGCGCTGTTTATGACTTCAAGCCTATCAACTCCCGAGATTAGGCTGGTGTAACCGATGTGAAATGGCTAGCTAGTTAGCTGGGTGCACGCTAATAGCGTTTCAAACGTCACTCGCTCTGAGACTTGGAGTAGTTGTTCCCCTTGCTCTGCATGGGTAACGCTGCTTCGAGGGTGGCTGTTGTCGATGTGTTCCTGGTTCGAGCCCAGGTAGCGGCGGGGAGAGGGATGGAAGCTATACTGTTACATTGGCAATATTAAAGTGCCTATAAGAACATCCAATAGTCAAAGGTATATGAAATACAAATCGGATAGAGAGAAATAGTCCTATAATTCCTATAATAACTACAACCTAAAACTTCCTACCCGGGAATATTGAAGACTCATGTTAAAAGGAACCACCAGCTTTCATATGTTCTCATGTTCTGAGCAAGGAACTTAAATGTTAGCTTTCTTACATGGCACATATTGCACTTTTACTTTCTTCTCCAACACTTTGTTTTTGCATTATTTAAACCAAATTGAACATGTTTCATTATTTATTTGAGGCTAAATTGATTTTATTGATGTATTATATTAACTTAAAATAAGTGTTCATTCAGTATTGTTGTAATTGTCATTATTACAAATAAATACAATTCGGCCGATTAATCGGTATCGGCTTTTTTTGGTCCTCCAATAATTGGTATCGGCGTTGAAAAATCATAATCGGTCGACCTCTATTGTTGATGTAAATAATTTGTTGGTCTGTGGTGTGTAATGAGGAGCAACCAGACGCAGCACTTGACACATTTATGAAATTGCTAATTCCAGTTACTAATAAGCATGCATCCATTCAGAAAATGACTAAAAATGGTTAAATCACAGCGGATTGATGAGGAATTTAAAAATTGTATGGTTGAAAGGGATGAGGCAAAAGGAATGGCAAATAAGTCTGGCAGCCCAACAGATTGTCAAATGTAATGCAAATAGAGAAATCATGTGACTAAACTGAATAAAACGAAGAAGAAACTATACTATGAAACAACGATAACTTATATAAAAGAATCAGAGTAAAAAGATCTGGAGCACCTAAATAAAACTTTGGCCAAATAGGCAAACTCAGCTCCTTCATCACAAAACCCACTGATATCACTAATTACTTTAATAAAGTTTTTTCATTGGCAAGATTAACAAACAGCAAGATTAACAAACATAGGCATGACATGCCAGCAACAAACGCAGACACTACACATCCAAGTCTAACTGATCAAATGATGAAAGACAAGCATTGTAATTTAGAATCCCGTAAAGTGAGGGTGACATTTTTTGTTGTTGTCTATAAACAATGACAAGCCACCAGGGTCTGACAACTTGGATGAAAAATTACTGAGGATAATAGAGGACGATATTGCCACACCTATTTGCCATATCTTCAATTTAAGCCTATTAGAAAGTGTGTGCACTCAGGCCTAGAGGGAAGCAAAAGTAATTCCGCTACCTAAGAATAATAAATCCCCCTTTACTGGCTCAAATAGCCAACCAATTAGCCTGATTGCCAACCCTTAGTAAACTTTTGGAAAAATTGTGTTTGTCCAAATACAATGCTATTTTACAGTAAAATAACTGACAGACTTTCAGCACGCTTATAGGGAAGGACATTCAAGAAGCACAGCACTTAAACAAATGACTGATGATTGGCTGAGAGAAATTGATGATAAAAAGATTGTGGGGCTGTTTTGTTAGACTTCAGTGCAGCTTTTGACATTATCGATCATAGTTTGCTGCTGGAAAAACTTTACACCTCCTGCTATACTGTGGATAAATAGTTACCTGTCTAATAGAACACAGGGGGTGTTCTTTAATAGAAGCCTCTCCAAACTAATCCAGGTTGAATCAGGAATTCCCCAGGGCAGCTATTTAGGCCCCTTACTTTTTTAATCTTTACTAACAACATGCCACTGGTTTGAGTAAAGCCAGTGTGTCTATGTACAGTACCAGTCAAAAGTGTGGACACACCTACTTATCTTTTTTACATTGTAAAATAATAGTGAACACATCAAAACTATGAACATATGGAATCATGTAGTAAAAATAGTGCTAAACAAACCAAAATATATTCTATATTTGAGATTCTTCAAAGTAGCCACCCTTTGCCTTGATGACAGCTTTGCACACTCCTGGCATTCGCTCAACCAGATTCATGAGGTAGTCACCTGGAATGCATTTCAATTAACAGGTGTGCCTTGTTATAAGTTAATTTGTGGAATTGCTTACCTTCTTAATATGTTTGAGCCAATCAGTTGTGTTGTGACAAGGTAGGGGTGGTATACAGAAGATAGCCCTATTTGGTAAAAGACCGAGTTCATATTATTGCTAGAAAATGCTCAAAATAGCAAAGATAAACGACAGTCCACCATTACTTCAAGACATGAAGGTCAGTCAACATGGAAAATTTCAAGAACGTTGAAAATTTCTTCAAGGGCAGTCGCAAAAACCATTAAGCGCTATGAGGAAACTGGCTCTCATGAGGACTGCCACAGGAAAGGAAGACCCAGAGCTACCTCTGCTGCAGGGGATAAGAGTTAACTGCACCTTAGATTGCAGTACAAATAAATGCTTCACAGATTTCAAGTAACAGACATCAACATCAACTGTTGAAAGGAGAATGCGTGAATCAGGCATTCTTGGTCGAATTGTTGCAAAGAAACCACTACTAAAGGACACCAATAAGAAGAAGAGACTTGCTTGGGCCAAGAAACACGAGCAATGGACATTAGACTGGTGGAAATCTGTCCTTTGGTCTGATGAGTCCAAATGTGAGATTTCTGGTTCCAACCGCCGTGTCTTTGTGAGATACAGAATAGGTGAACGGATGATCGCCGCATCTGTGGTTCCCAGCATGGAGGAGGATGTGTGATGGTGCTTTGCTTGTGACACTGTCGGTATTTAGAATTCAAGCTACACTTAAGCAGCATGGCTATCACAGCATTCTGCAGCGATACGCCATTCCATCTGGTTTGCGCATAGTGGGACTATCATTGGTTTTTCAACAGGACAATGACCCAAAACACACCTACAGCCTGTGTAAGAGCTATTTGACAAAGGAGAGTGATGGAGTGCTGCATCAGATGACCTGGCCTCCACAATCACCCAACCTCAACCCAATTGAGATGGTCTGGGATGAGTTGGACCGCGGAGTGAAGGAAACGCAGCCAACAAGTTCTCAGCATATGTGGGACCTCCTTCAAGACTGTTGGAAAAGCATTTCTCATGAAGATGGTTGAGAGAATGCCAAGAGTGTGCAAAGCTGGCATCAAGGCAAAGCGTGGCTACTTTGAAGAATCTGAAATATATTTTGATTTGTTTAACACTTTTTTGGTTACTACACAATTCCATATTTGTTATTTCCTAGTTTTGTGGTCTTCACTATAATTCTACAATGTAGAAAATAATACAAATTAAGAAAAACCCATGAATGAGAAAGTATGTCCCAACTTTTGACTGGTACTGTATGTAGCTCCAAAAAAAATAACGCACTCTGGGGCTTCTACTATAATTCTAACTAAATTTGCACAAACTGATAGCGAAATTTCAGACGCTGTTAGCTAAATGCTAAGCGAAAACGAACATAACTAATTGCAATGACTCGAGTCATTTTACCACATGACTCGGGTCAGTCTCATCAAGCTACATGGACAGAAAAAGCGAGTAGCTTGGGCGTGAACAGCATCATGTGGCCCAGCTCTGAAAATGAATTAACTAGCCTAATAAGCAGTAGAACACTTCTTCCAAAACAAATGATCTTGTCATGGAATGACAGAAGCCAGCCAGCAGTGTGGACTTGGGCTGCGAGTGGATGGGTATGAATGGTGACAGAGAGAAAACAACATTTCAGACAAGGCCAGAGGCTAAGTGCATTCATAACCACTGTGCTTCACTGCTTCCCACACTGTACTGCCGTGACCTGAGCTGACCAAACCATACAACCAACTAACTAACTTCTCAGAACCGTGTCTCAATAAGCCACTCCAACGCAGTGCACTGGAGAAAAAAAATTACTTCCTTAAATAGCGTCCATGACTGCAGGCTTGTTCTGTCAAACCCCCCCCAAAAAACACTATGTTTTGCAGGGGAAGGAAATAGTTAATGACTGGCTCTCCACTTTCTCTGTACAGTGACAGAAGATGAGGAACAAATTTAACAGGGGAACACCAAAACTGTCACACCAGACAGAGTGTGCTGCTCAACATATTATTTTTCTCCCTATTTAAGATGCCATATAACATAATGACGTTATTATGCTGAAGGCAGAGGCTTTTAGCTGTGTGGGGATTGAGTACAGCGGCCATATCTGTATCAAGCGGCTCAGAGTTGGTAGGGGTGCTGATCTAGGATCAGTTCAGCCTTTTAGATCATAATTAATATGATTTTATGGACAGGGAACACCTAATCCTAGATCAGCACTCCTACTCTGATGCTTGATAAACACACATACAGCCACAGAGCTCAGAAGGCCAGAGGCAGCATCACACCCAAACAAAGGCTTTCATTTGGAGCCTCCTCTGGAGCTCAGTCAGGGCTCCAGACTGTGACCATCTAGTCACATTGCAAGTGCACTAAGCCATTGTAAAGTTGTTTTTTTAGGACATTTACTGTTAGATTATTACATGGCAACTAGCAGTAGGTGTTATATTTAAGGCCAGAGGAGGTGTGGTATATGGCCAATATACCACAGATAAGGGCTGTTGTTACATCATCCTTATCACTTTACAGAAATTCTCTCCGAACCCAAAAGTAGAGATAGTTCTAAATAAAAATGTTATGCTCTAAAGTGTCAAAAAAATTATAATCTAAACACAATATAAAGCCATCTATTAACTCACTGTAATCTAAAATATCAATAGTATATGGTTATGAATACTCCTTCCTTTAATGAAGGTTGAGTTTCACTGATATCATCAAGGCCCTTTTTCAGCCTATTAGCATAGACATGGGCTAGTAACTTAGTCAGTTGCCAACAATGTGATAGGTCTCCAATTGTTCAAGTAAAGAGAGTTCTTCTTTGGTTTGGGCATAAAAACTATTAGTCCCTGTCTCAAAGAAGGAGGTAAAATAGGATTAGCAATACCCTCTTTGTAGACCGAAAGCAAGAACCTTCTAATATCAGGCCAAAAAAGTGGATAGACATGATACTAGCAGTTTGGTGGCTATGAGTAATGGCACATCCCCTCGTTTCTCTATTGCTAGAGGAATTAGACAGGGTTGTCCAATCTCCACTCTTTTATTTATTGTAGCCAACAATTTACTGAGAATCGAAAAGGGATCCGTATCTAACAAATCTGAGAATTTAAAAGGGATCCATATTTTTGGTAAAGATATAAATATCAGTCAATTTGCAGATGATATTGCCCTTTTCCTCCCTTGGCTATTGACAGAATCAAGAAATGTTCTATGGCCTCTGGGTTGACTCAACCTTAACAAATGTGATATCATGCCAATTCATTGCTGTGACTCAAGTCAACATTGCCTCCCTACCTGTTAAAAACAAAGTTAAATATTGAAGAATTGTTATCACAACAAAATGTTTCAGAGAATCTTTCAACATTGATAGTATAATTAATTTCATGAGAGATTATTTAAATCAGTGGCTGCAACGTGATGACTCAAAATTGAGTTGTGTTCTTTTGTGCAAGACTGATGGTTTATCTAGAATAATTTACCCAAGTCAATTCCTTTTTCTTTCTTCTAACAACATCAAAAAAGTAAATTCTGTTAGATTTATTTGTAGGAATAAAACACATATTTGGAAATCAAAATTTGTGAAAGACTATGATCATGGATGTTTACTTATTATTGATTTTGAGTCGTTCGTGGGTACTTCTAGGATTAAATGGTTGAAATTGTCTGTCTAATCCTACCTCTGTGGTATCATATCCCTAAAAGTCTGTAAAAAAAAAAACTTGGACTTGAATTTCTAATGAAATGTGATTTTGACCCACCAAAATTACCTGTGAAATTATCAAAGTTTCACCAGCAAATCACATTTTTCTAGAAAGAGATTAAAATTGATAGGAAATTAATTTTCAAAGGCCTTTGGTTTGACAAGGGTATTAATTTTATCATTAGAGTTACGATCTAGCTAATGTGTTTTGAGTTTCCACTTCCTCATATGGTGAATAACCACAAATTGAATTAGGCCTATATATAATATTAGTGCACACACAGATGAAGGCAAATTCATCTCTATTGAACCAAAAAAACTGACAATTCTGTAGTCCTATTTTGGCCCAATTGTTAACCCAAAATGCATGACAAATCACTGGATTAGGTTGCATGTCTAAATATTTTGAATCATGAATTCCTGTTTGGACATGTTAGAACTTATTTATTGAATACCATCTCAGTAGTCTGTCACTTCTTAATAAAACATTGTGAATGACTTTATAATAACTTATAAGATGATGACTCAAATGTATTGTGTGACGCTGCACACATTTTTTGAGGGGGGGGTTCCACCTAATCATGGCCTGGTCATCACCAACTGAAAAAGTTAGTAGGGGAAAAGGTTAGTCTGGAGCCCTGTCAGTCCAAGAGAACCCAAACAGGGAGTGAGATAAAGAGGACATGTCTCAATGTCAGGCCTGGTATAGGTCTAGTTACATATCACAGTCTCTTATTCACTGACTGATACTGGCTTACACCTGTGGTTATGTTATTTTACTTCCTCCGGTCTCTAACTACAATCACATCAATCGCTCCACTGAGAAAGAGGCTTTGCCTGCTGAGACACTGATCATGGAAGGAATTCACATAGAGAGGCTGAATGACTGTAGACAATCAGCTTAAACTCAAATTCACTTAGAATTTGTACATTTCACATGTTAAGTTAATCATAAGATACACCATGTGGTGATAGACAACTAGGTCACCCAGCACTCTGGCATCCAGATCCTCCCTGTAACATTTGTTCAAAGGGAACTTTCCTTGCTTGATATGCTATTCTTAGCTGGATGTGTTGAGTTGAAAATAGTGTGCAGTTTCTGCTGCCTGATCAAACCAAGGCCAGTCTGGCAGCTATAGTCCCCGTCTGTCCCTGACTAACATGCACCACACACACACACTCCACACATGCCATTAGAGAGTGCAGTAAAATAATAATACACAGAGTTAACTTAGAACAGTAGGTTTATATCTACTGGTAGGGCACAACTTAGTCTACACCGGTTGTTTACGAAGCATGTGACAAATATAATTTGATATCAATACGTATGAAAATGTATGCACTCACTACTGTAAGTCTCTCTGGATAAGAGTGTTTGCTAAATTATTAAAATGTAAATGTTGATTGATGTCTGGCTGCCAGACAAACATAAAACAGTCAGTATGTAGCCTATGATACGAAACCAAGGTAAACCAAACAGAAGAGACTCGTGTAGATTCAGACTGAGATTATTCTTCATCTCAAATAATAAGAACAGACCACATTTAAATGTAACCCCATTTGCACACAATAACTGCGCCAGCGAGGGCGTTTCCAAATGTGTTAGCTAGCCGGAAGTGTACACGTGTCTATACTTACAGGTATGCATTCAATGAATTCTCAATCCTGGAGCAGTACACAGTGTACTTACTTACTGTACTGTACCTGCTCAGATTACATTCACATGTTCAGAGCTGTGACAGCCAGCAGCTTCGCCTTTGTCCCCTTACAATATACACACAGACATCATATGATAAAGGTGCAGAACTTCCCAACTTACTCAATGAGGTGTGTCCTGAGTTAGCCAGAACTGCCTTTTCCAGTCATTAGGAGCACTTCTCACTTATCTCACTGTGTACCAAATGGCACCCTATTCCCTACATAGAGCAGCACTACTTTCAAAAGGGGTATAGGGAATAGGGTGCCATTTGGTACACAGACTATGACTAATTCCCTCCACTGCCAGGTCAATACACCACCCTCTGTAACCTGTAATGACATAGCTGAAGGTCCAAGGTTGGTAACCTACAGCATTAGCTCTGTGATATATAGCCCTATCGGCATTCAACTCCAATGCCACAAACTGTTGCTGCATCATACGGAGTAAAACGAAACCATGGTCAGCTAGAATCAGATAGAGGGAGTAATAAAAAAGGAACTTGGGACTATAAAAAGCTGATCTCTGATGATAGCACATTGAGACAAGCAAATCAATGCTTGCTGGTTTCATTGATTATTTTACAATGTCAGTTAAAGACCTTACAGATTATGAAGGCCTTGATCCATCTGTAGGAAAGGAGGATTCTATGGAATTCATGTCTAGGAACCAAGTAAGTTCACCCTCACATACAGTGGGACAGCTAGGTTCTTGTTTTTTGTGTGATACTAGAAGTCCTGACCAAGGAGGACTGAAAACTTAAGCAATCATCAGTATTAAGCCGTGGAGTAGTTTACATTCAATATAATCTAACAAAGTACTGAAAGTTATTATGTTTTGTTGAGCAGAATGCCATGGCACAGTTTGCAACTAAGTCCATTTAGCAGCTGACAACGTCATGCTTGTTGTCATCAGTGTCCTTAAAAATGGCCAGTTGTGGTCATATGCATTTATTTACTAACAAACTGTGTTCGGGGCAGGGTTCCCCTGGGCTAAAAAGGATGCTGGTTATACAAGTGAAAATTTAATATTTTTAGATCGGGCGCATGACCATGACTTCGAGGCATTGCACCAATTTAAACAAAAATAAGTGTGAATGCCTGCCCTATTGGGTCTTGCAATTGACGTTTCCCAAACAGATCCTTTCTGACCAGCTGAACTGAACTGTATGTCATGTCATTGCTGCAGCTTGGCAACATAGCGTACAGTATTTTGCTTTGTCACTCACCAACCACAATACTGGACTCCCTCCCCAGAGAGGAAGTACGTATTTTTACTATTTTCATTACATGTTGATCATGATGAATCTACTACCAAGACAAACATGGGAAGGATTCTGCACATTTTAACTACAACATTGTTGTCATGTTTCTTGTACTGTCAATCACTGCGAGTGTTTTTGCTTGTTACGCTGTAAAAAATGCAAACTGCACCAGTGCTTCGATTCTACGAAACGTCTCGAGTTCCAGGAAGGTTACTTCGAGTAAGAAAGCAACGTTCTAAAAAGGTCGTAAAAGAGCGTAACACACATGACATCGAAATAGGCTACTCTACCTCCCCGAACATAACTGAGGTAAATATATATATATATATTGGGAAGTATGTCATTGTTCCGCAAATTCTTAACTTTCCCTGGAGGCTTCGTTGCCTACCCTACAAGCTGGCGAAAGCTAAACAAAGGGCTTGACATTGAAACAATGCAGCAGAAAACCCAAGTGATATAGTCATATTGTTATAGTGGCTTACCTCTTCCATTTCTTGGACAATGCTGTTGAGTTTGTCATCATCTTCAAGCAATTCGTTGAGCTGTGTCATCGAGTACGAACTAAACTTGTTCCCAAAACCAGACATTTCTGTCACAGCTGTGTTCCTCTCTTTGCCTCGCGGATCCTTTCGGGCCTTCACTTCACCGAGTTCACGCGATCCGGAGAATAAACAACAGCATCAAGCTAGGTGACTGGCTGAAGATTAAAAAAAAAAAAGCTAGAGTATCACCGGAAGCTGTGGGTCTCTAGGACAGGATTGGTGGGGATTTGACATCATACCAAAGACAATACATTACAGAAAGTATAGTTGTTGGTTTTTTTTTATATATGAAAATAAAAAGTATAGTTATTTTAAGTTTCTTCAGAGAAAATATAAGTGTAGTGATATCCTGTTTCTTTTTGTTATTGTGTTGTAATTTGAAATTGTAAAAATAATAAGAGAAAAAGTACAGTATTAGTGTTAGGTTTAGAAATGCTATGATCTAAATATACTACAGTCAGAGCCATCTCTGCTACAGTAAAACCAATAGGCAACAACAACCAATATGTTTTCAGTAGCCTAGTTCAGAATGACAGTCATATCTTAGTTCAATCAGTAAATTCACATTTAATTGTGCAAAATCAAGAATCAGACAGCATCAACATAAAATGTAATCTATTGAAAATCAGCAATGATAGTGTCATAGTTTGAAGATAATGCACTTCCCATTGATTTGCAAAGAATTCAAAAATAGTCTCCAGCGAAGGCACCTCTCTGTCCTGAACACAGTACACATTTACACATTAACAGAGAGAGAAGCTTAGTTGTTGACATGTAAGCGGAGATGCCTTTACCATTTCCACCTAGTATTGCCATAAGAATAAAGTATCACAATACTATTACTGTTTTGTACTATAAGGGATTTGCGTCAATTCAAATCTGGTATCAGGATAAAATGTGATTCAGAGTCACCGAATATACTTTAAGTATTTTTATTAAACTCAAGCGATAAATGGTAAATTCAATTTTCGTATATACGGGTTCACTGTAACACCTCGCAGGGTAGAACAGGGAACTGGCAGGAGGTAAGTAAACAGCTGTTCTTATACTGTGATAGACGTAGTTCCAACCCGTCTGTTGGCCTATCACAGTAGAGGCTGAGCGTGGTTTAAACTTGCTCAGCCTTTCGCCGGCGCTCAGGCTGGTCCCAGCCTCTTGGCGCTCCTTGGTGTCCGGCGCTGTTGCTGTGTAGATTACGCTCTCACACCCTAGAGACTGAGGTCAGACAGTTCTGTAACATTGTTTGAGCTATTTGCACCTGCATAGAAAGCATACTGTTCTCGCGCAAGGTTAACCACAGCTTCTCAGCACACTATCTGGGGCAAAATGTTACTTCCAGCACACACACACAGACACCCAGGCGCCCAGGCCAACAGTTGCTAATATTCAATCACGTGATGTAGTGTTGGGTTATAGCGCAATAAACACAGATCCTCACAGTACGTCATACAATCAACGATGTTAACTTTGGCTTGAGCTGTCTCCACCTCAAAATACATGTATGTTCAACACGAAGACCACTGCGATAACCATAGACTGTATAATAGACTCTATGAAAAATAACATTGATAAACTAATTAAAGTGTTGCTCATTCAAGTCCATCAAAGCTGGTCAAATGGCTACCAAATCTCATTACTCTTTTTGATTAATCAATAATTATGCATTATTCAAGGTTTTGTACACCGTTAAATCCCTTAAAAGGTCCAATGCAGCTGTTTTGATAGAAAATTGAGAAAGGGGTGGAGTTAGACCTGTAACTAATTTACTGCCTGGTGATTTCACCAATTAGGCCAAAACTCCATCCCACCAAAACAGGTCTTTCCAAACAGCTCTTACACTAAAAGGGCATTATCATAATTTTCACAATTTCACAGTACTATTCCAACCGCATAGTGTGGAAATATATATAAAACACAAGATTTTTTTAAATTATTATTGGCCTTTAATGAATCTAGGGTACTGTAATGTAATTCCTTGGATATTGGGCACTCCTTAGTCCATGATTGCCAGTCAGTCAGTGTTAGCTACCGATGGAGCCCAAGCTCTCTCAGTAGCATGGTGCTTCACATTCAGACTTACTGGGACTGCTGCTATCAGGTCCACTCTGCTGACTACCACCCTCGGACTTCCAGGAGTGCTTCTCTGGGGTGTTGAGAACCTCTGCCCCCATCTCGATGCCCAGGACCTGCCTCTGCACCAGCTTGCAGTACAGGCCCCCCTTGGCAATGAGTTGGTTGTGTGGCCCCTGCTCCACCACACAGCCGTGGTTGATAACTATGATGTTGTTTGCCTTTTCCACTGTGCTGAGGCGGTGGGCGATCACCAGCACTGTGTGCTGACGCATTTTGTTGTTCAGGGCCTGCTGGACCTGAGGAGAGAGAACAGGGAGAGGATCCTAAGCTACACTAAGTCTAAATAACACAATACATAGAATTCAGAAAACTAGTGGCATCAAATTTGAGACAACAGATAAAGAGAATATGTTTAAATGCTGGCAAACATTCTTCTGCAATAATACTGACTTTTTGAAAGCAGCATAGTTACATTGCAGACAGTTTATTTATACTAAAACGGATTCTCCAGGGTTAATAGTATCTAGTATAGTTCAATACTTGATTTGCATGAAGACAGAGAGCAGGGAGAGGACACCAGCAGCTGAGAGTCCTTATAATAACATTAGACTGCATTTAGAGAACTAGGTTATTGAACTAAAACAAGAAGTAGGTTATTGTCATGAAACTTGAGCCACCAAGGCAGGGAGGGGTTTTCATTTTTCAGGATATACTGTATCTTGATCTATAATTCACAACATGATCTAATTAAACACAAATTACAGAACACGATCACAGAACACTGATTTGGCCTGCCTCTTAACCTACAGCATGTTCGCTGTCTGCGTCCAGTGCACTGGTGGCCTCGTCCAGGATCAGAACATGTGGGTTGCGGATGAGTGCCCTTGCGATGGCCACCCGTTGCTTCTGTCCCCCTGACAACTGGGTCCCCTTCTCACCCACTCCTAAGAAAGGAATGAGGAACAGTTCCACTGCGTTAGAGATCTTAAAATAGAAATGCAAGATCATATGAACATTGTGAGGATATGCTGTGTTTCTCAACATACTGATCGACCAATTTTCATATGTTGCTGTAAACATCATAAGATTCAGTAGATTTTAGTTACCTCCTAAGATGTTAGTTTTTATATTTCACTCCAACAGCTTAGGCAATAGCATTAATATCACCTGTATCATAGCCATTGGTTAGACCGGTGATGAAGTCGTGTGCATTTGCCTTGGTGGCTGCCTGCACCACAGCCTCCATAGGGATATCAGTCAGGCCATACGTTATGTTCTGCTCTACAGAACGGGCAAACAGGACAGGCTCCTGGCCCACAAGTGCTACCTGCAAAAACAACACAGATACAGAGGCATAGGGATAGGGATCCTGATAGGATTCTTTACTAGTCTTCAACTAAAAAGGAACACTGCTTCCCTCTGGTGTTTAAAAAGTATAAGCTATATCTAGCACGAGACAGAATATGGGGACTTCATGGCAAACTTCTCAGGTAGTAATGGCGATTTAAAACAGATTCTCAAAGACGCCATTGTAAACAAGGAGTTAAAATGCCAGAGGACAAGTGTGGAGTGCTGACCTGTGAGTGGAGGAGGTCATGCTGGTAGGTGTGCACCTGCCGGCCGTCCAGCAGCACCTGGCCTTGTTGTGGGAGGTAGAAGTTCTCTAGGAGCCCCACACAGGAGCTCTTCCCACTGCCTGATGGTCCCACCAAGGCTGTCACCTCCCCAGGCCGCAACGTGAAGGACACACTCTGGAGACACAAACCAGAGTCATATACAGTGTAGAAAGTCTACAACCCTTTAAACTTTTTTCACATTTTGTTGCGTTACAAAGTGGGATTAAAATAGATTTAATTGTATTTTTTTTGTCAACGATTTACACAAAACACTGTAATGTAAAAGTGGAAGAAATTTCAGAGTCAATACATGTTAAAAAACCCTATGGCAGTCTCATAAGAGCTTTGCAGACCTGTATTGCGCAATATTTGCCCATTATTCTTTTCAAAATTCTTCAAGTTCTGTCAAGATGTTGGGTATCATGGCTAGACAGCAATTTTCAAGTCTTGCCATAGATTATCAAGCAGATTGTGAATTCCAGTGTCTGGTGTAAAGCAGACTGAAGCAGGTTTTCCTCTAGGGTTTTGCATGTGCTTAGCTCCAACCCGTTTCTTTTCATCCTGAAAAACTCCCCAGTCTTTGCTGATGTCAAGCATACCCATACCATGATGCAGCCACCACCATGATTGAAAATAAAGAGGCAGCTACTCAATGATGTATTGTCTTTGCCCCAAACATAAGGCTTTGCTTTTAAGTCAAAAAGTATATTCCTTTGCCTTGTTTTTTGCAGTATTACTTTAGTGCCTTGTTGCATGTTTTGGAATATTTGTATTCTTCTTTTCACTGTGTCATTTAGGTCATTATTGTGGAGTCACTACAATGTTGTTGATCCATCCTCAGTTTTCTCTCATCACAGCCATTGCACTCTGTAGCTGTTTTAAAATTACCAATGGCCTCATGGTGCCATCCCTAAGCAGTTTCCTTCCTGTCCTGCAGCTCAGTTCAGAAGGACGACTGCATCTTTGATATGTGGGTGGTTTAATACATTATCCACAGCATAATTATTAACTTGACATGCTTAAAGATACACTACATTCCAAAAGTATGTGGACAGCAGCTCGTCGAACATCTCATTACAAAATCATGGTTCCCCTTTGCGGCTATAGCAGCCTCCACTCTTCTGGGAAGGCTTTCCACTAGATGTTGGAACATTGCTCCAGGGACTTGCTTCCATTCAGCCACAAAAGCATTAGTGAGGTCGGGCACTGATGTTGGGCGATTAGGCGTTCTAATTCATCCCAAAGGTGTTCGATGGGGTTGATGTCAGGAATTGGGGTAGGCCAGTCAAGATCTTTCACACTGATCTCAACAAACCATTTCTGTATCGACCTCACTTTGTGCACAGGGGCATTGTCATGCTGAAACAGGTTAGGGCCTTCCCCAAACTGTTGCCACTAAATTGGAAACACAGAATCGTCTACAATGTCATTGTATGCTGCAGGGTTAAGATTTCCCTTCACTGGAACTAAGGGGCTAGTGAAGGGAAACAGCCCCAGACCATTATTCCTCCTCCACCAAACCTTACAGTTGGGACTATGCATTGGGGCAGGTAGCGTTGTCCTACCATCCGCCAAACCCAGATTCGCCCGTCGATACTGCCAGATGGTGAAGCGTGATTCATCACTCCAGAGAACGTGTTTCCAATGCTCCAGAGTCCAATGACGGCGAGCTTTATACCCCTCCAGCTGACGTTTCGCATTGCGCATGGTGATCTTAGGCTTGTGTGCGGCTGCTCGGCCATGGAAACCCATTTCATGAAGCTCCTGACGAACAGTTATTGTGCTGACGTTGCTTCCAGAGGCAGTTTGAAACTTAATAGAAAGCATTGCAACCGAGGACAGACAATTTTTACGCGCTACAGGCATCAGTACTCAGCGGTCCCGTTCGGTGAGCTTGTGTGGCCTACCACATTGCGGCTGAGCCGTTGTTGCTCCTATATATTTCCAATTCACAATAACAGCACTTACAGTTGACCAGGGTAGCTCTAGCTGGGCAGAAATTTGACGAAATGACTTGGAAAGGTGGCATCCTATGACGGTGCCAAGTTGAAAGACACTGAGCCATTCTACTGTTGATGTTTGTCTATGGAGATTGCATGGCGGTGTGCTTGATTTTATATATCTGTCAGCAACAAGTGTGGCTGAAATAGCCAAATCCACTAATTTGAAGGGGTGTCCACATATTTTTGGCAGTGTAGTGTATATTCAATGTCTGATTTGTTATTGTTACACATCTACCAATCATTGCCTGTCTTAATGAGGCTTTCGAAAAGCTCCCTGGTCTTTGTAGTTAAATCTGTGCTTGACATTCATGTTGTAAATATGGGTGACAGAGGAAAGGGTTGTCATTCAAAAATCCTGCCAACCCCTATTATTTCACACAGTGTGAGTCCATATAAATTATGATGTGATTTGTTAAGCGACATTTTCCTTCTGAACTTATTTAGGCTTGCCTAAACAACCAGAGGTCTCTTGACAGTTCCCAGGTCCAGAAAAAAGCCTGGGAAACACACAGTATTAAATACAGCCATGACTAAATGGAACTCTCTGCCACCCCAGCAGGGTTAGTGCTGCTGGAGCGCAGGGGAGCGGTGCTCCATCATCTTTTTCAATTTGAGAATTGGTAAAAGAGTTGGTAACACTATTTCTGGAAAATGTATTCTCCTAAATTCTAAATATATTATATTTATTTACCATAAATTCCATGAAAAACGATAGAATGGCAAACCAAATAAATATGTATAGCAGCCTAGAGGTAAGTAAATGGTGGTTTCTTCCCTGTCTTCTCTCTGGCGATGGCGAGAATGATGAAAAACTGTATGCTGTGTATGCGCACTGTGAAGGTCCGATGGAGGCTTGACCACTTTGGCCAATCAGAACGTTGAAAAAAACAATCACAATCACCGTGTGTTCCCCTTGATTGTTCATAAAACTCGACGGACCCTCTTTTGCGCAGTGGAACCCAGAACAATGTTTGACCACTAGGTTACGGCAACACCGTTCTGCCGAGCACACCCAAACCAAAGTAGTCACCGCAATGCCGAAGCAGTCTGACCTTCTCTAGAAGTTGCTGTAGCGGTGCTTGGGATATGTAGCTGATTGGCTATTGGTTGAGACTCGTGGCCCGATCTAGCTTGGTATGTTAGTGTGGGAAATTGGAGGTAATAATAAATGTATTTAGGTTATAGTTTATTGAGATGCATGAATACACCACACCAAAAGCTTGATTTGTTCGCTGTTTTAAAACGAATTTCCTGGTGCAATAGTGCCCCCATGATAATTAAAAATAAATTGCAGATATCGCAGAACAAATTAGTCAGTATTATTCTTAAACTTCTAGCACGTACTCATCTTAACCATTCCCGCTTTGAAAGCCTTAAATGTCTCAAAGTGGAGAAGTGAGTCTCTCAGATTAAATTGTGTCTTGTACACAAGATTGTCTACCGTATGATCCACAGGCACCTATGTAACAACATTAACTTGGTCCGGGATAACCATCATTATTCCACTAGGAGTGAAACTGACGTTGTTCCTTTTAGATGTAATAGTGGTATGGGGAAATACACTTTTTTTCTATTCAGTTGCCATTCTTTGAAATTGTCTTCCATTGAATTTGAAACGTATACCTTCTGCTGCATCCCCCCTTCCAAAGGGACCACAATGGAAATACGCTTTTAAGCTTTATTGTGTTATCCTTGATGATTTTTGAAAATTGTATATGGAGGAGTCACCGGCTGGTCCTTATCTATGTATTTTAACTATTGTCTAATAAATTAAATAATGCGGCGCACAATTGGCCCAGCGTTGTCCAGGTTTGCCCGGGATAGGCCGTCATTGTAAATAAGAATGCGTTCTTAACTGACTTGACTAGTTAAATAAAGGTTAAATAAAAAAATAAAATAACAAATCAATCAATCAATCAATACAGCGTAGTGTAAACTACACAATAGAAAGAAATGCCTACGCGCAACTTAAGCTCTCCTGCAAACAGTGCAATGAAATTAAGATATGTGTAGGTTATAGCCTAATAAATACATATAACTATACCACGTAACCGTAAGCCTATGAGGTTATACTGAAATGATTGTTTTTTCCTGAACTGGCCGAATGGCAGAGTTATCATTCGGCACCACAAGTTGGTTCAAGTTCTTTAACATCATTGCGCGATCCTGGCGCTGTGCTTTCAATATCTAATAGTCCTATACTCATCACTTATTATTCTGATTATTATTACAAATAGAAGATTATCACTTCCAACAAGGGTGCTTGTTTAGTAAAGTTAGATTAAAGTTGAAACAATGTCTCGCAAGATCATTAGTATTTTACATAACAGAACCGAATATACTGTAATAGAATAGCATAGTAGGCCTATAACGTTACTGTTACACAAACAGCACCTCATTTCTAATGAGATTTTAGAATGGTTAGCTGAAGCTGAATAGTCAACATGTTTTATCATGCGCAAAAACTCAACAGAGCGCGCCACTATGCATTATACATGCTTTGATTTAAACAAAATATAAGAAAGTGTAATAAGTTTGTTAACACCATCTGCTCTAATTCGCTCACGAAACAGTAACTCAAGAAGATCAAAATGCATTGGCTATTACCATGAAACTTATTGAGATCATTGAAATGATTGGCATGCAGATGCAGTTTCACGGGTAAAACATGACAGTGTTGACAGTGATAACGGCCTATTTTGAAATGATGTATGCCTAACTTGGTGTTTGAGGGTTTTAAAAATAGAACATGTTCTTGGGACAATATATGTGGGCATAGACAGAAGTTGCAATTGGAGGATGCATATTATGCATATTCTATAATGACAGGCTATAAGGATACATCTGACCGTACAAACGTTGATAGAGGAAACGATGACGTAATTGACATTTTTTTTGCCTCCCTCGCCTAAAAAAAAATAGCACGACACCACTGAATCCCAGGGAACTCAAGCTAGCAATAACACCAAATCCCCCCAAAAAACTGATAAAAGAACACCTTACAGCACGACGGGGACTGTGAAGCAACAGACATTTTCATGCATTTTGTTTTGTATTATAACGTTATGTGATAAGTGGTTGGGATACGACTGCGATATGGTTGTCTCGCCTATGCTCGCCTGGCTATCTTAAGATGAATGTACTAGCTGTGGGTCGCTGTGGATGCTAGCGTCTGCTGAATGGCTAAATTGTAATGTAAATGTTGTGCTATGTATGTCGATTTATGTATATTATATTTTTAATTGGTTGTGATGTTGCCATCACTGGCACATTAGATGCTGCTGCCCTATACATAGACTTGAAATCACTGGCCACTTTAATAATTAGAACACTAGTCACTTTAATAATGTTTACATATTTTGCAATACTCATCTCATATGTATATACTGTATTCTGTCCTATTTTACTGCATATTAGTCTATGCCGCTCTGACATTGCTCGTCCAAATATTTATATATTCTTAATTCCATTATTTTACTTTAGACTGTGTGTATTGTTAGATATTACTTGTTAAATATTACTTGACTGTTGGAGCTAGAAACAAGCATTTCGCTACACCCGCAATAACATCTGCTAAACATGTGTATGTGACAAATAACATTTTATTTGGATTTGATTTGATTTGTGTTGTTTCCTGTTTGGACCCCAGGAAGAGTAGCCGTAGCCTCGGCAGCGGGGATCCTAATAAATACTAAAGGGGTGAATACTTACTCAACAACAATTTTTTTGTTATTTAATTGTTATTCATTTGTAAAAATGTGTAGGATTTTCTTTTCACTTTGACATTATGATTAATTTTGTGTAGATCTATGACATTTTTTTTTAATTCAATCTATTTAAATCACACTTTGTAACACAACAAAATGTGAATAAAGTTCAAGGGGGTGTAGACTTTCTATAGGCATTGTATGTGCGCAAAGTTATTGAAAATGAAATAAAGAAATATTTCATTTACATAAGTATTCACACCCCCTGAGTTAATAACCACCTTAGGCAGCAATTACAGCTGTGAGTCTTTCTGAGTAAGTCTCTAAGAGCTTTGCACACCTGGATCTGCTTGAAAATCTATGGAAAGACTTGAAAATGGTTGTCTAGCAATGATCAACAACTCATTTATCAGAGCTTGAAGAATTTTTAAAAGAATAAGTTGTGCAAAGCTCTTAGAGACTTTCCCATGAAGACTCACAGCTGTATTCGTTGCCAAAGGCAACTCTAAGATGTATTGACTCAGAGGAGTGAATACTTGTGAAAATTATATATTTCTGTATTTAATTTAATACATTTGCAAAATTTCTTAAAACATGTTTTCACTCTGTCATTATGGGGTATTATGTGTAGATGGATGAGAAAACAATTATTGAATCACTTTTGAATTCAGGCTGTAACGCAACAAAAAGTGGAATAAGTCAAGGGGTATGAATACTTTCTGAAGGCACTGTATGTGCTCTCTATGCACACCATTCACATATATATATATTTATTTATATTCCAGACTGTGACATTGCTTGTTCTGACATTTCTCGTTCTGACATGTCTTCATTTTTCTTTTTACTTTTAGATTATCTGTGTATTGTTATTGTACTGCTAGATATTGCTGCATTGTTGGAGCTAGAAACATACGCATTTCGCTGCACCTGTGATAACATCTACAAAACTGTATACGTGACCAATACATTTGGATTTGATTTATATTTCGATGGAAGCCTGTGGCACCAGACAGAGCTATCAGTTCTACATAGTTTATATTCATTACAGTATTCATTACAGTCATATTGCCAAATTACTAAATCAGGGGTATCAAACTCATTCCATGGAGTGCCTAGTGTCTGCTGGTTTTTGTTTTTTCCTTTCAATTAAGACCTAGACAACCAAGTGGGGGGAATTCCTTACTAATTAGTGACCTTAATTCATCAATCAAGTACAAGGGAGGAGTGAAAACCCACAGACACTCGGCCCTCCGTGGAATGAGTTTGACACCTGTGTTCTAAATAGATGGCTCTGACACAAACCATCCCTTCATTCACACCCAGCCATCAAGGCATAGGCATACATACAGTATATCACAAATATACGTTTAGACATGACGAAATGTACTGACATTGATTAATAGCTTTATTTTATGACGATAGACAAGAGACGTGTAGCGGGTAACTTTACTCTATGGTAATGGTGTATAAACTTTCTACTGGCATGAAATGATACAGAATTGCCTGACAAGTTTTTCTGTATATAGCTCCACTCAGCAGTCTAGCTTTGAGCCCAATTTTAATGGTCAGCTGACACATACCTTTAGAATTTCTGTTTCGGGCCGTGTTGGGTAGGAAAACGTGACATCTTTAAACTCGACCAGTCCTTTGCAGGTATCAGGGATCTCTTTCCCATCATGTGGGTGTTTGGACTCCCTGTCTATGTACTCAAATACCTTCTCAGCTGCTCCCACTCCCTGCATGAGACCTGTGTAGACCGATGCTATGCTCTGTAACACAATTCAATCAAGACAGGGGATAATGATAATACAATTATTATGGTCTTTTTCAGTTCCTCTGGATTTTCATAGTGAAAGTCTTCATCATCTTGCCTATGGTAATGTAAGGTTTCTAAAGGGATAGGTTGTGATTGTCATGTGTACAGTTACCGATGTACACTATATGTGCTTTTATTTTTATCAGACCTAGTCTTGTTTCCCTGCTTTTTTTAAGATCCTATTTTCTATTTCGGACCTCTGATTTTGAGCTCTGCATGGTTGAGAAGGAGCTTGTAAGTAAGCAGTTCACTGTATGGTTTACACCTGTTGTATTCTGTCATGTGACAAATAAACTTTGATTTGAATGAGTCAGACTTGCCTCCAGGCACTCTCCTAGCTCCAGCTCATATAAGATGAATGATATCAGGCCCCCTCCACTCATCTGCTCAGTAACGACCAGGTGACCGCCGTAGAAGAGGATAGCCACTTCAAGAACAAGCTCTGAGACCTGAAGCAATGACAAACACATTTGAAACTCTTGTGAATTTGTGAATGTACCCAACGACAAGGGTATAGCACCGACACAGTGCATACAATAAAAAAAACACAAAACAGATATAAGACATGAGGCAGCTCATTAAATCTCCATCTGTTGTACGTCAGAGCAACGTTCAGTCCCCGTCTATCTTTATTTATTTCACTTATTTAACCTGTCGAGTCAGTTAAGAACAAAATTCTTGATTCTTATTTACAGTGACGGTCTCACATCTGGGTAATACCTACACAACTGGACCACATGTAGAGGGCATAGGCCAACGCTTGCTTCTTGTTCAGCTGAAACATGACCTGTAGCCTGCCGTAGTAGGAATCAGCCTCCTGTTCCTCATTGGCAAAGCTGCGTACCGTCTTCATGGCTGAAATCGTCTCCTCGGCCACCTGGTTAGCCTGAGCCAGGGCAGTCTGGACCTCTTTGGTCAGTCTCTGAGAGGATGGTTAATAAGAAAATGTACCAACTAAATACGGTGTGAATGAATCTGTTAATACACACAAGTATTTCAACTTAATAAATGGGCTGGGGACATTGGTTTGGAAAGACAAGTGAAGTGTGTGTGTGTTTGTGCGTTTGAGTGTGTGCTTGCTTGTGCGTGTGTGTACCTTGTAGTACTCCCCATAGACTTTGGAGATGACTGCGATGAAGGGGAATCCCATGATGGTGACCAGAGTCAGCTTCCAGGACATCCCGAACATGAAGATGAAGAACCCTATGCCCTTCACCAAACTCTTTAGGAACATGTTGATGTTCAGAGAGATCAAGTCACTCACTTGTGTAGTGTCAGAGGACAGGCGAGAGGTGATGTCACCTGGAGGACAAACAGTTTTTTTCTTGTACTTTTTCTAAACTTTCGTATTCTCATTACTTTATGACAGGATAGGAACAGAAGCAGGGAAACAATGCAAAAGGGCTCATGCAGGGATCGAACCGGGATCACCGTCACGAGGACCAAACTCTGGGCCCAGGAGAAAAGCTTTTACACTTTGTGGAAGAGGAACATTTCATTTGTTATCTTATATGCCCTGAAGAAGGGACAGGTCATCTGATTCCTCTTAGTTTCTGTAAGACTGCTCTTAATCAGTGTCCTTGGTATGATTTGTCTTCTGCCTGTGGGGCTGCTATCTACTGATAAGCAGAATTACCAGACTCATACAAATGGCATGTGAAACACCACACCCATCCTGGGTCTGTATAAAATGTCTGTGAGAACAAAGAGCGAGTTGAATTTGTTTTCTCATGCATGCTCAAATAAAGCTTTACTGTATTTTGAGATCGGATTCCCTTCAGAGTGGGTTTTTTCCTCCACAACTTTAACGCTTTACTTAAAGCCTGTAGGCATAGAGAGACGTAACATAGTATAATAAGCCTTGTTATAAGACATTATCACTTTAGACGTATTATACATCCTTATAACAAGTTATAAAGCATTAATAACTAGTTATAACCCATTAATAACAAGTTATAAAGCATGAACAACAAGTTAGAAAGAATGAACAACAAGTTAGAAAGCATGAACAACAAGTTAGAAAGCATGAACAACAAGTTAGAAAGCATTACAAATTGCTATAACAGCTAGACTAGCTCTTCTCATGGTGTCAGTTGATGGGGATCTAAGAAAAGATTATACCTGCAGGCTTAACGTAAAGCGTTGGCAAGTGTTTTATGTATCTTCTGATCAGAGGAACAAAGGAAAAGGGAATGAATGGAAATAAGTGTTGAGGTCTACAATACCTCCTAAATGATACCCTATTCCCTATTTAGTCTACTACTTTTGACCAGGGCCCATAGTGCACTATAAAGGAATAGGATGCAATTTGGTACACAACTGAGATGTCACCTGTGTGGTTAGCATCAAAGAAGCCTATCTCCTGACGCATCAGAGATCTGAAGAGAAGGTTCCGCAGGCGAACATTCAGTCTGGCAAATGTTAGACTAAAGAGACCACCTCGTACTCCAACAGCAATAGAGCTGAGAAGAGATGCAAGAAATTAAACACTGCCAAGGATAAACGCAACAAACACACAAGAATGTACGTCATAATCTATTCAAATGTAGAATCAAGCACAGATACAGTCCATCAAAGAGGATATAGCACACAACATAGTCTAAAAAGTTAACACAACACACACACAACTTCAACCATTCATAGTGTCTTACCTGGCTAAGGCCAACACCGTAAGGGTGATCAGGGGCTTGGTAAAGTACTTCATACTTTTGTGAATAACAACGCCATCTATAGCCTGCCCAATGTAGTAGGGGATGAAGGCCTCACCTATGAATGGGATATCATTGTATCATTAACTGTTATGAAATGCTAACAATAAGCACAACAGTGTAAAATAGAAATATGATAAGGCAACATACTGATGTCTCTAATGAAGGGAAATTAGTAAGAATAGCGCAATAGTTATACAACATGCTTAGGTTATTTACTCATGTTGCACGAGTCATCTACTGTAATTGGACAGTAAGTTTGGCTAATAAGTAGTAGAGAAACATATTGCCAATGTAAATGCAATACAATGCTGGTATGAGTAACACCGTCGTAAAACACAAACGCATGGGATCTAAACAGAACTTCAAAGATAGTATTGCTGCTTTATTACCCATGTTCACCTTTGACCAACTGTAGATAGAATACTATCTCACACAGCACTGTGTAAAGTGTATGCCTCACAATGGTGATCATTAAGCAACTTGATTTGTCATCTATAGGGCCCAGAGTTTTTCCTGACCATGTTACTAACCAACAAGAGGTGTGATGGGTCCGCACTCAAAAAAAAATCACATAAAGCTTACTTCATTTGTTGTGGTTTTCACTGCACGTGTATGCTATTCCTGATGCAGTGAAAATAATAAAAATATTTTAAAAATTAAGTAAGCTTTATGTGACATCTTTTTGAGTGTGGACCCATTACATCTTTGGAATGTATGAATTTACGGGTTTTACGCACAGGCCAAGCTTCTGGGAGAGCGCGATGGTCCCCTTTTGACATGTGACTGACCAAGAAGAACTCTGTGGCCCTAGTAATAAGCTATAGGAGCCATGAGTTGTTCCTGGTCAGGCCCCATTGTCTCACGTCAGATAGCGCGAAGGCCGTCTAGGTTGAGGGACGAGCGTAACGTGAGACATTGGGTCAAGCCCTAGTCATCTGAGGATTGTGTTTAAATAAGGGTTTTGACTAGACGGGATGATTGCAGCTGTCAGAAGTGACTTTTCGTAGCAGGTTAGGAGAACTTACACAGCAGGTTAACTGAATTAGCGTGGCAGGTTAGGAGAATTAGGTTAAAGATAGGAAAAGGGTTGGGGTTAGCTAAAATGAAAACATTATCCCCGATGCAACTCAAACATGCAACTTTTGACCAGTAGCGGTGCTTGGGTAAAATCACTGGGGAAGCCAATCCATTAAAAAATTACATATTACAACATGTGTTGTGATAAATGCGTTGTTTGCTCTATAACCTTTTAGTTCATATGCCTTGACAACGTGATATAGAGGCCTAAAGACGAGACAATAAGAAGACAGTGGATAAATGAATTCAACCACAACAAAACCGGAGAGCAACATCTGTTCTGTGAATTCCACAAAACGTATTGCATGTAACAAACAGTTACATGACCTACAGCATACTTAAGCAAGTTATTTTCGGACCACTAAACAACTATTGATTTAGAACCATGGAGAGATACCGCAAGTCTCAAAGAAATCAGGAGCTGCCTCCACTTTTCCAGCACCATTTCAACTTCAACATCATCTAATCACCTAATACAGTGACAACTAAAAGACACCAAAAACGATTTAGTCCAAACAACATAAGCTAAATATGATGTAGCTGTCCATGGTACTGATTACTGAGTGTGTGTGTGTGTGTGTGTGTGCATGGTGTGTGTGCGTGCGTGCGTGCATGCATGCATGCAAGTAGAAAAAATATGTTGACTCACCCTACTTGTAGCGAAATGCCAATGCCATCCTCTTCTTTCATGTTGCCTAAACGATCTATGACTCTATCATACACTCCACGCATTTAGTTTTTGTTGTCCTAGGCTACCTGGCTAAAATACAGTGCCTTCGGAAAGTATTCTGACCCCTTGACTTTTTCCACATTTTGTTATGTTACAGCCTTATTCTAAAATGGATTAAACAGTTTTTTCCCCCTCATCAATCTACACACAATACCCCATAATGACAAAGCGATAATAGGTTTTTATAAATTTTCACAAATAAAAAACTGAAACATTACATTTACATAAGTATTCAGACCCTTTACTCAGTACTTTGTTGAAGCACCTTTGGCAGTGATTACAGCCTCGAGTTTTCTTGGGTATGACGCTACAAGCTTGGCACACCTGTATTTGGGGAGTTTCTCCCATTCTTGTCTGCAGATCCTCTCAAGCTCTGTCAGGTTGGATGGAGAGTGTTGCTGCACAGCTATTTTCAGGTCTCTCCAGAGATGTTCAATCGGGTTCAAGCCCGGGCTCTTGCTGGGCCAATCAAGGACATTCAGCGACTTGTCCCGAAGCCACTCCTGCGTTGTCTTGGCTGTGTGCTTAAGGTCGTTGTCCTGTTGGAAGGTGAACCTTCGCCCCAGTCTGAGGTCCTGAGCGCTCTGGAGCAGATTTTCATCAAGGATCTCTGTACTTTGCCCCATTCATCTTTGCCTCGATCCTCACTAGTCTCCCAGCCCCTGCCACTGAAAAACATCCCCACAGCTTGATGCTGCCACCACCATGCTTCATCGTAGGGATGGTGCCAGGTTTCCTCCAGACGTGACGCTTGGTATTCAGGTCAAAGATAATCTTGCTTCTCATGGTCTGAGAGTCTTAAGGTGCCTTTTGGCAAACTCCAAGTGGGCTGTTATGTGCCTTTTACTGAGGAGGGGCTTCCATCTGGCCAATCTACCATAAAGGCCTGATTGGTGGAGTGCTGCAGAGATGGGTGTTCTTCTGGAAGTTTCTCCCATCTCCTCAGAGGAACTCTAGAGCTGTGTCAGAGTGACCATCGGGTTCTTGGTCACCTCCCTGACCAAGGCCTTTCTCCCCCAATTGCTCAGTTTGGCCGGTCAGTCAGCTCTAGGAAGAGTGTTGGTGGTTCCAAACTTCTTCCATTTAAGAATGATGGAGGCCACTGTGTTCTTGGGGACCTTTTTTCATACCCTTCTCCAGATCTATTCCTCAACACAATTCTGTCTCAGAGCTCTATGGACAATTCATTCAACCTCATGGCTTGGATTTTTCTCTGACATGAACTGTCAACTGTGGGACCATAAATAGACAGGTGTGTGCCTTTCCAAATCATGTCCAATCAATTTAATTTACCACAGGTGGACTCCAATCAAGTTGTAGAAACATCTCAAGGATGATCAATGGAAACAGGATGCATCTGAGCTCAATTTCGAGTCTCATAGCTAAGGGTCTGAATACTTATGTAAATATGGTATTTCTGTTTTTTATTTTTAATACATTTGCTAAAATTTCCCCCAACATTTTCTTGCTACGTCATTATGGAGTATTGTGTGTAGATTGCTGAGGATAAAATAAAATAAAAGACTTTAGAATAAGGCCGTAATTTAACACAATGTGGAAAAAGTCGAGGGGTGTGAATACTTTCCGAAGGCACTGTACATGCTTCCTACCCTAACTTCCTTTCATGGGCAACGATATGCCAGGCCAGCTTGTTAAGCATAATACGTCTAACTCCTATCCTCTCAGACCAGGGGCACATCAATGTATGAATTTTTGGTTGGATCAGATTTGGCGTTATAATCGATGGCCGTTATAATCAACTCCAAATCCCTATCTCCATCCATGGCTAATTTAGGAAAGGGACAATTTTAGCTAGCTAGTTAGTCACCGGAGAAAAACGACACAATGGAGATGCAACAATGAAAGTTTTTTTCTGTAAATTATACAAATAAGATAAATGATTTTTTATGTTTTTTTGTTATTTTCCTTGTCATTTTTGGGGGGAAGCCTGGCTTCCCTTGGCATCCATGAATACATGCCACTGCTTTTGACATCACCAAGACATTAGCTGTCGGAGCAGGGCGATCTGGCTCACCAACCCTGGTTGGTGACCCTGGCATCCCTTCTAGCCATGACCTTAAATAAGAGGTTAGAGTTACTCACACACAGCAGAGATGAGGAGGAAGAGGACGGCAACAGAGAGCAGCCCAGCGTCTTTACTGCAGTAGGACAGCAGACGCCCCATTGTGGCCCCTGAGTCCGTCTGGTCCTGTGTTCCTTTCCTGCTAGCCCTCCTCCTCTTCTTCCCCCCATGCTCCTGTCCGTGCTCCTCCACCTCTTCAGTGCCATTCTCTCCAGCTGTCTCCACCAGCCTCTCAATCTCTTCAGAGCCCCCATGTCCTCCTCCACCACCACCTCCCTCTCCTTCAGTAACAGTGTTGGGAGTCCTTCCCAGGAGCCTCCAGAGGAGCACGGTCCCCAGCGCTGACACACAGGTCCAGGAGAACAGGCTAAGAAACCAGGGTTGGTGAGCCAGATCGCCCTGCTCCGACAGGATCAGCAGCTTGGCTGAGGCATAGGTACTGATGGTCAGGCAGATGAGGAGAGTCAGGGTCCCCAGGGCAGAGACCCTGTGTGGACCGTCCACTCTGTTCCATAACACGCCTATGGAGGCCCCCAGCAGAAGGCAGACTCTGACCAGCACAGTACCCCAGAGGTCCAGGACGGAGTGGAGAATGTCAAAGTTCTGCCCATCCTCTGTGAATATTGCAGTCTGGGATCCGTGTAAGTAGATGACAGTGGTGACAATAACATCCATCAGGATGAATACCAAGATGCAGCTCACCACTACTATGACCCCCATTCTGTTTCAGTCTATCAGTGGTGTAATGTCAAAAAGTCTTGGGAGAAACAAGTTTCAGTGAAACTCAAACTATAGCTTTTTATATTTGTTTTAATAGAGCTGCTATTAGAAGAAATTAATAGGGTATTACAATCATAAAGTTTTTTTTCAGACTAGTTTTGAATTCAACTCAAATTGTATGCCGACCGTGATCACTAATGCGCCCGTGACATCAGTTTTCAAGGGCTTGCGTTAATTTATCACATTTCCCTACCGTTGCTCGTCTTCTCTCTGATATTCGATTACTTAACAGCTTTCCTTGCTACAGCAATTTATTATATTTTAGGCGACAGACCCGTCTCTCGTTCTTGTTTCATGCCTTATTGTTTAGTGTATACGGAAGCCGGTAATAGTTATGGTGTGAGAGACTCCTCCCTCAAGATAATACAAGGGTTTGGCGGGGCAAATGGACAACCAGACCTGTACATTGTTATTTATATTAGGTTTATTCAAAATAGAGAGAGTGTGTGCGTGTGTGTGTGCCCGCGCGCGTGAATGAGGAGAGAGCATTTTTGAAAAACAGAACTGACAAGTCAATATTTATTTAAATATTAATATTAACATTAAAATATGCATTAAGTGAAAGTAATATTTATCATTACAGTCTTAAAGCTGCAATATCTAACTTCTTGGGTGACCCGACCAAATGCACATAGAAATCTGAGTTAGATATTTCTAATTCCCATTGACAGCAAGTCTAAGAAGCAGGGGAGAACGACTGCCCCCCTCGCATTGAGGATTTGAAGTTCAAGGCCGACCCCGGTATTGCAGGTAATTGATTCCAGAAAACAAGACCCTTCGATTATAGTCAAAGGGAGTATGGCGATCTTCGTAGTCAATATTCGTGGATTATTCGTGCTTCTACACCCGCATTGCTTGCTGTTTGGGGTTTTAGGCTGGGTTTCTGTACAGCACTGTGAGATATCAGCTGACGTAAGAAGGGCTATATAAATACATTTGATTTGATTTAAAACCATTTTCCGAACACAATAATGTACCAATACTTGCTTCTATTTCACCAGATGTATGTCCTTGAACCGATTACTTTAAAATCACACACAGACGAAGTTATGAGGATAGTTTTTTTGCTACCGGAAGCTAGTTTTGACTTCACAATCATCTGTAGAGAAGAAAAGAGAGCCCTACAGGCTGATATAAACGCTATCAGATATAATTGTACGATCTCTAATCGCGCCACTTTTCAGTGTTTGTTCTTCTGAGTCGTTTGGATACCAGTGTTGATAGCAGGGCAAACATGGCTTGTTCAGGATTTAACTGCACTAATCGCCATTCGAAGGAGGATCATGATCTTTATTTTTCCCCGGTAAATCTGTAATCTAAAGAAATAATGATTTTCACTTTCATATTTTCATGTCAACTAGGACTAGGTTTATGCTAGTAGAGGTTAACTAGCAGATAGCCTAGCTTCCAATGCTAGCTTAGCATGAATGTTCAAATTGTATGTTCAATAGTGAGCGACATGCAAAGCATCTTACAGTATGTTTGCTAGTAGCAAGTGTGTTCATGAGTCATGAATACAGGTTTGCCACAGAGGTCTGTTAGCTAGTTAATATCAACTCCGCATGGACCTGCATTTCATGACCCAACTTCATTTATAGTCTACATTTATGTGATAAATGTTGGTTCCTGTGAACTGTAACTGACGTTAGCTAGCTAGCTGACGTTAATGATTGACACGTGTCAGACTCAGACAAGACACTTAGCTACTAGCCTTCTCTTGCCCCAGAAACTGCTAGCTACTTCATCATGGCACTAATTTAGTATTCCACGAACTGGGCATTCTATCTGACACAAACAGGATCATGACAATTAGCAAACGTCAACTAGCTAACGCTAGCTAATATATTTTGATTAATTATGAAAATATATTCGGTTTCATAGAGCTCTGGTTGCTATTGCATAAAGATAGCACAATTAGCCTTGTTATTTATAACTTGTGAATGCGAATGCCTAAGCATTGAAAAAAGATTACACCTATTCAACATGAATACATGTTTTGTACAGTGTGTCATACATAGGCTGTGTCATGCATGATGTAATTTCATATGTAACTATGTGAAAACAAAACTCATTATCAAAATCAGGGGTGAAAGTAAGGCGGTAGGCAAAATAAATAGTTGGGGGTAACTTACACTGTACTGGTAAAACATGAACCTATCACAATAATTAAAACAATATTTCAAGAAAACTAGGCTATTACACCAGTATTTATGATTACCGCATGTCAAAGGCATGAAAAATTAGCGAATGGGACTTGATAGATGGTTGGACTAGAACAGGTATTCTGAACTGGGGTTACTCCAACGGGGCTATACATTTGGGTGAGGTTTTTTTCTCGCCTCTGAATAGTCTCATTTCACTGCCAAGAATAGAATTAAACCATCTAGTGTTCAGAGAAATAACAACACAATGTCAAATACAGGTAGCCTAGTCAAATAATTAACATCCAATCACATTAACCGTTACTCTCGCGGGAATTCCACTAGCGGTCCGTATGTTGCCAAACGTAGCTGCTGCTCATGTTGGTGTCTGTACTGATGGCGCAAAAGCCATGACAGGGAGACATATTGGAGTGGTAACGCGCGTGCAAGCAGTTGCCCCCGACGCCACTTGGGTACACTGCAGCATCCACCGAGAGGCTCTTGCTGCCAAGGGAATGCCTGACAGCTTGAAAGACATTTTGGACACTACAGTGAAAATTGTTAACTTTGTTAAAGCAAGACCCCTGAACTCTCGTGTATTTTCTGCACTATGCAATGATATGGGCAGCAACCATGTAACGATTTTACAACATACAGAAGTGCGGTAGTTAACAAGGGGCAAAGTATTGACACGTTCTTTTAATTGAGAGAGGAGCTTAAAGTTTTCTTTACTGACCACAATTTTCACTTGTCTGTCCGCTTAGTTGATCCTCCAAGGTCATTTTTAAAAATAGATTATTTGCCGTTATTGACATAATTGTCATCCAAGTTTTGATTTCGATATTGATCTTCATGCATTCTAAAAATATGTCTAAAACACCTTGCAAACACTCCAAAACAACTTTTATTGTATCTGAACCCATTATGTCATATTATTTGGTTTGGAGTCTTTAAGGTGTATTTTCTAAAATACATTACAGACTATGGAAACAAAATAAGCTTCTAAACAATGGAAATAAATATAGTAAAATGGTAAATGCACAAACTACAATCAATGTATTAGTGATAAAGGGTCAACGTGTAAAAATTTAGGAATTACTCCCTGTTATTTGTTTAGTAATGAACATAGGTTACATTTCTAAACCTTTATCTTTACCTTACAGTTTCCCTTTGGGTAACGAAGCCAGGCTGCAGCAGTGGATGGTCAATGTCAGGAGACAGAATTGGAAACCCAACGCAACTTCTCGTCTGTGCTCCCTCCACTTCGAGGATGACTGTTTCTCCTGAGATCCAAAGAGAAAGCGCCGCCTTAACAAAACAGCTAAGCCTACCATTTTCTCCTTCCCCCAATCGTTTGCAGAAACAGTCTGTGAGAAGTGGGGTAAGAGGTGTGGTAACAGTCTGTGAGAAGTGGGGTAACAGTCTGTGAGAAGTGGGGTAGGAGGTGTGGTAACAGTCTGTGAGAAGTGGGGTAACAGTCTGTGAGAAGTGGGGTAGGAGGTGTGGTAACAGTCTGTGAGAAGTGGGGTAACAGTCTGTGAGAAGTGGGTAAATTCAACTGCAGAGGTAAGTGGCACCACACTTACAGAACATGGATACTCTAGGTTAGAGTATGTGGGGTTGCTGCCAATCACAATGATGATGTCATGATTGAGAACATCAATGAGCAGACCTTTGTTGTCATCGAAGTGACAGTTGACAGCAACGTTAGTGGGGTCAAACCAAATGAGAATTTATATTTTTTATTTAACCTTTATTTAACTAGGCAAGTCAGTTAAGAACAAATTCTTATTTTACAATGACGGCCAACCCCGGCCAAACCTTCCCCTAAACCGGATGACGCTGGGCCAATTGTGCGCCGCCCTATGGGACTCCCGATCACGGCCGGTTGTGATACAGCCCGGGATCGAACCAGGGTCTGTAGTGACACCTCTAGCACTGAGATACAGTGCCTTAGACCGCTGCTGCGTCGCTCGGGAGCAGGATATACTTGACCATAGTTACACAGCTGCATTTTCTAAAGGTTATGTTGAAACTGATAACTCCAAAATGTTGGCAAATGATGTGTCATCTCCAAGAACAGTGAACCGGAAAATGGATTCAAAACAGGGTCAGCTGAAAGCATGCTGTTAAAGATGCCGTGGCAGAAGACCAGCCGATTGAAGAGAAAGGTTTCCTCTTTGTCCTCTGTCACACAGCAACTGAAAGAAAAACTACTGATCTCAACAGACTGTGCAAAACTGATGAACCTTAAACAATGTACCAAGGGAAGTCCTGTCCAGGTTACAACAGAGAGAGTCTGCAAAATTCTCAGAAGAATTTGCATTGATTCCACGTTTACTCCGCGAAAGCGTATGAGTATGTGCAGGAAAGTTTTAATCTTGCATTATCACACCTCCAGATGATCCGTACCTAGTACAGTAGTGTCTCGGCTGATCCTGGATTTACTGAAGCTTCATTTATTGGAGATAATAAGGAAAGAATGCAAGGTGACTCTCTGTGCTCTCATGGTGGATGAGAAGGCTAAACGCAAACAACTGGAGTTTTCAGGAGGCAAAATACAGTTGAAGTCGGAAGTTTACATACACTTAGGTTGGAGTCATTAAAACTCGTTTTTCAACCACTCCACAAATTTCTTGTGAACAAACTATAGTTTTGGCAAGTTGTTTAGGACATCTACTTTGTGCGTGACAAGTAATTTTTCCAACAATTGTTTACAGACAGATTATTTCACTTATAATTAATTCACTGTATCACAATTTCAGTGGGTCAGAAGTTTACATGCATTAAGTTGACTGTGCCTTTTAAACAGCTTGGAAAAGTCTGGGAAATGATGTCATGGCTTTAGAAGCTTCTGATATGCTAATTGACATAATTGGAGGTGTACCTGTGGATCTATTTCAAGGCCTACCTTCAAACTCAGTGCCTCTTTGCTTGACATCATGGGAAAATCAAAAGAAATCAGCCAAGACCTAAAAAAAAAAAAATGTGGGACTTCTACAAGTCTGGTTCATCATTGGGAGCAATTTCCAAACGCCTGAAGGTACCACGTTCATCTGTACAAACAATAGTACGCAAGTATAAACACCATGGGACCACGCAGCCGTCATTCCGCTCAGGAAGGAGACATGTTCTGTCTCCTAGAGATTAACTTACTTTGGTGTGAAAAGTGCAAATCAATCCCAGAACAACAGCAAAGAACCTTGTGAAGATGCTGGAGGAAACAGGTACAAAAGTATCTATATCCAGAGTAAAACGAGTCCTATATCGACATAACCTGAAAGGCCGCTCAGCAAGGAAGAAGCCACTGCTCCAAAACCGCCATAAAAAAGCCAGACTACGGTTTGCAACTGCACATGGGGGGTGCTTTGCTGCAGGAGGAACTGGTGCACTTCACAAAATAGATGGTATCATGAGATAGGAAAATTATGTGGATATATTGAAGCAACATCTCAAGACATCAGTCAGGAAGTTAAAGCTTGGTCGCAAACGGGTCTTCCAAATGGACAATGATCCCAAGCATACTTCCAAAGTTGTGGCAAAATGGCTTAAGGACAACAAAGTCAAGGTATTGGAGTGGCCATCACAAATCCCTGACCTCAATCCTATAGAAAATTTGTGGGCAGAACTGAAAAGGCGTGCGAGCAAGGAGGCCTACAAACCTGACTCAGTTACACCAGTTCTGTCAGGAGGAATGGGCCAAAATTCACCCAACTTATTGTGGGAAGCTTGTGGAAGGCTACCCAAAACGTTTGACCCAAGTTAAACAATTTAAAGGCAATGCTACCAAATACTAATTGAGTGTATGTAAACTTCTGACCCACTGGGAATGTGATGAAAGAAATAAAAGTTGAAATAAATAATTCTCTCTATTATTCTGACATTTCACATTCTTAAAATAAAGTGGTGATCCTAACTGGCCTAAAACAGGGAATTTTACTAGGTTTAAATGTCAGGAATTTTGAAAAACTGAGTTGAAATGTATTTGGCTAAGGTGTATGTAAACTTCCGACTTCAACTGTACCTATTGTCCGTTTTGTATTCTTTAAGTGTGCACTTTCTGTGTTATTTTCTATGTTAACTTACTCAGTCATACTAACACCTCACTTTTGGCCTGTAGCTTGCAGTGATGAGTGGGCTTTAAACCAGAGCAGGCCTGGTTGTTGTCTCTGCTACTCTATAGTTGAATGTGTTTTATCTTGTGTTTCAGCGTGTTCAAAGTTTTTGTTGTGAATGTGGTTCCATCCTCCCCAAACTCTTAAAGCACCATCCATTGTCTCGCGCTACTATTATTAAGTTGTCTTTTTCACTCACACACAAAACACACACACTCTGTCTATCAACGTAGCATGCAGCATTGGCAGAACGCCGCCGAGGAGGAAGCCCTTCAGAGAGGGACAATTTTTTCCATACTTTATTCTTCATTGGCGTGTCATTTACCGTTTTGTGTTCAGCTGAAACTTAACTGAGGTCCTCCTGTGTGTTCTGACGCCCGAAGCAAACCTGCCGCCGCTGCTGCACCTTCACCTCCAAAAAAGAACGTGTCACACTCTCAGTCCCTCAAGACTGATGGTAAATGTCAAACTCCATCAACTGGGCCAGCAATCAGTATATAACCTGACACCACTGGAGGTCTTGATAAGATTTGTGTTGAACAAGAAAGAAAACAAGTAGGTGGCCAGTGCGATGCAGAAAAGTTTAAACTATTTACAGATAATATAACACAACGGGTAACTACAATACTGTTATTGTGAGCATCTTAGTGTATCCTGGAGTTGGTATATTAAACTAACTGCCACTGGGTTAGGCATCCACACATAAAAGACAATTGCCCTTCCTATTTCTGGGCAATGATTGCTGTGTTCAGCCCTTTATCAATGATGACCTTGGAGGACACCAGAAAGATCGGCAGCAGGCTGGACCATCTCATTCATATTTAGCAGGGCCTGTATCCTCTGGGCTAGCCGGGTCCGGGAAGGTTGCCACTCTCTGCCTCTATCAGGGCTTGAGAGGGAAGTAAGCGACAGGGACCTTCACTTTCACATCGTCATTTAGGCTCACCAGCATAATTGTGATCATGTCCCTAGCCATTGTGCAAGTGGACCAAGTTGGGTTAAGGTCTGAACTTTAAGCAGTCATTCACGATGGTGCGGAGGTACTGGGTTTGGTCCTGCTCTGCCAAGTCTACCTCCATGCTGTGACTAGGGGCCTGGCTAGTGAGCTTATCACAGATCTTATCCAGGAAGAAACATGTCAGGATGGCCCACAGCCTTCTTCTGCATCACTTTGGGCAGCTGTGGGTGACACCGTACCATTTCACTCATTTCTGAAATGAGATGAAATAAAAACAGGAAATAATAGAGGTCTTTCGAAGGACCAATTACACTGTTACATCATCATATTGCAACTTCCGGTTGTAAGCCAAGTTGATTTGTAATTCACAAATGTTGTAAAATGTGCTTTTGTGATATACTCTAATAAAGTATCATTGCGGAATAGTTCTGCCTCCTGTTGGTCTGAGTTCTTATTTATTGATGGTAGTTTAAATAAAAAGACGCATGTAAGCCTTCATTGCAATGCTTGTAACATCTACCTCCTACAGAAGCAGTCAGTTGATGGCACTGCTGGAGACAAAACAGCGCACAGCTCGATCAAAGATCAGTGTCTAACAGGTCACCTCTTACAAAACACACAATTCAATACAGACTATGCATTTTAAGACTGGTGCTGCTGATTTTTGAGCTATAATTAGATGGTGTTTTAAATCATGCAAATTAGTTATTGAGGACTAAATCACATGTGCTCTAGCTCTACATGCACACCTGAGGCATAGACAAAAACAATTAGGAGAGCTAGCAGTGTAGCTTAAGTAACATAGTGTTTTGGTGAGAGATCCTCCTGTAATACAATGCACACCAGAAAGGCCATAAAACTTGTATAACTTTCAAATGCAACAGGCACAAACAAATATGTTGGGCCAAAACATAACTTAAAGATTCAGGCTACATAGCTAAGCTATGGCCACCTTTTCCCACCCTTCTCTCAAAGTGTAGTAATGGAATATAGTGGACGTACAGTACAATGAACACATACCGTTACAAAAAAAATCTATAAACCAGATTTTGCTTTGTCATTATGGGTTATTGTGTGCAGATTGATTCAGGGTTTTTTTTCAATCCATTTTAGAATAAGGCTGTAATGTAACAACATGTGGAAAAAGTCAAGGGGTCTGAATACTTTCTGAATGCACTGTGTGTGGCGTGGGGGGAAAAGGGCCAGAGAAATGTTAGGTAGGGTCTGGGGTTAGAGGCAAGGGTGTCATGGTTTGGGGTGGTCTGGTCTTCTCACCATATTCTACAAACAAATGGATTCCCAGTCTGGCCCATATCCTCTTGGTCCATGTGGGGGGGAATGATCTGGGGCAGGTAAAGTGTGGACATTGTGAGGAAGATGAAGGAGGACCTGCTGCACCTCCACCGGCTGTTCCCAAGAATGAAGCTTGTCTTCTCTTCCATCACCTAGAGGCACCAGTGGAGGGCTGCCAATGGGAGCAAGATGAATAAAGCATGGCTATTGGGGAATTTACATTTGTTCAGGGTTTGGGTGGGTACTAGGTAAGCCATCCTTACATAAAACATGATAGCCCTGGTCTATTTCTGCATGAAATAGTTAATTACACCCCATCTGGAAATTATATTTTTTAGATGCCATCCACCATAGCCTTAAACAGTTATTATACTTTAATTATGTTGACATACTGCGTCACTCATTTCATATGTATATACTGTATTCTATTCTACTTCAGTACTACTTAGTCACTCTACTTAGTCACTGCCACTCCGACATTGCTCGTCCTAATATTTATATATTTCTTAATTCCATTCTTTTACTTTTAGATTTGTGTGTATTGTTGTTAATTGTTAGATACTACTGCACTGTTGGAGCTAGGAACACAAGCATTTTGATACACCCCCAATAAAATCTGCTAAATATGTGTCAGGATGCGGGATGTTTAGTTTTTTTTTTGTTAAAAAAAAAAGGTGCAGCACTTATTGTTTTGAATAGCAGCACAGAAATAATGTAGCTCATGCTGTACTTATGTTGAAACGCACCCCACCTTACAGTCACAGCAAACCATAGCAACAAACAGTATATCTAACATCCTATATTGGTTTGACAACACTCACAATGTCAGTGGCTCTATAAATAGCTAGCTACATATTGTTTTGAGCTTCTTACAAAATCATGGAGTTGGTACTACGTGGCACTGGGTTATGCATCCTCACATAAAACATGATAGCCCTGACTTATTTCTGCACGATGATAGCCTTTCGATTTTAAGTTGTATATGATGATTACAATAACAACCAGTCTGGTTATACAAGGCAATTGACTGATTTATTGGGACAAGGCTTGAATTATTAATATATTATTAATTTGTTTTAGGTTTCAGAAGATATGTCCAACACAAGCCATGAATAGCTTACTTTGATATATGGCTGCATGCACTAACTTTCATTTTTGTATGTATTGTTGTGATTGCGTTGACAGACAAAATCAAAAAAGTGTTTATCGACATATTCAATCTCTCCTTATCCCAGTCTGCTGTCCCCACATGCTTCAAGATGGCTACCATTGATCCTGTACCCAAGAAAGCAAAGGTAAATTAATTAAATTACTATCACCCCGTAGCACTCACTTCTGTCATCATGAAGTGCTTTGAGAGACAAGTCAAGGATCATATCACCTCTACCTTACCTGACACCCTAGACCCACTTCGATTTGCTTCCTGCCCCAATAGATCCACAAACGATGCAATCGCCATCGCACTGCACACCGCCCTATCCCATCTGGACAAGAGGAATACCTATGTAAGAATGCTGTTCATTGACTATAGCTTAGCATTCAACACCATAGTACCCTCCAAGCACATCATTAAGCTCGAGGCCCTGGGTCTGAACTCCGCCCTTTGCAACTGGATCCTGGACTTCCTGATGGGCCGCCCCCAGGTGGTGAAGGTAGGAAACAGCACCTCCACTTCACTGGTCCTCCACACTGGGGCCCCACAAAGGTGCGTGCTCAGCCCCTCCTGTACTCCCTGTTCACCCATGACTGCGTGGCCACGCACGCCTCCAACTCAATCATCAAGTTTGCAGACGACACAACAGTAGTAATCCTGCCTACAGGGAGGAGGTAAAGGCCCTGGGAGTGTGGTGCATGGACAATAACCTCTCACTCAACGTCAACAAAACAAAGGAGCTGATCGAAGACTACAGGAAACAGCAGAGGGAGCACCCCCCTATCCACATCGACGGGACCGCAGTGGAGAAGATGGAAAGCTTCAAGTTCCTCGGCGTAGGAAAACTGAAATGGTCCACCCACATAGACAGTTGTCTGAATATGATTATAAAATATACTTGTTATAAAATCAACATTTACCTAATGCTCATGTGTCCCCCAAACCAATTAAATTATTATACATTTAAAATGTATGTAAAATCTCAGAAATATGCTACATTAAACCCTGAAATATACATATTATATGTCAGTGGGCTCATCATTTAAATAAAAAAAATGCTTTCAATTCAGAATTTTAACATAAATCTAATCTTCCTGGGATTGTCCTTAACATTTCAGACTGAGCTCAGAAAACATAAAATTAATATTTATTAATCTTTGCTATTTTATTTAACAAATATTGTCATGTGACAGGGTTGAGACTAGGGTGACAGGGTTGAATACTGTAACGGGGTTGAAGAGACACATCGGTTTCCATATAAGCTAGTTTAGTTTACTATCAAAATCCCTCTAAGATTTACCCAAAAACATCATTTCATTGTATGCAACCATGTAATAAGGACATTAGATATATTTAGAATAATCTGGGTTTTATTAACCAAACTGCAGTAAATATTAAAAACAAATAAAAACACATCAGGCATTAGGGTAATTAATAACATTCAACAGGTTTCATCAGAAAAGTTCAATGTGTCATTAAACTGTAGGAACATTTTCCGAGGGCATTTAGAATGCTAGAACAGCTGTAACTACAGCACTAGTGTCACCATGACTATCCTTCTCAGGAGCACCATATTCATTCATGCTTTTCTTCCTGAGAGTCTGGCCCACACATCTCGCTCAACCTCTACGTGGCAGGATGTCACACACTGTGGGGGTGGAATCATCAGACCACATGGTGTGCATGAAATTAATAGATTGTATATTTTCATGGGTTGAAGTGTAATTTTGATAAGTACTAGTTTTCCATCTTTATTTCATGTAACAGAGTTGAGTTGGTCAGCTCGACAATCCCCACCTGACTTTAAAAAACAACAAAATACAATTATAAAAGAACGTGATTGTTTCTATACCATGCAGTTGAAAATTGTTGCATAATGTCACTTCCTGTTAATGATGGCACATAAGGCTGACCATTTTTATTGGCAGAGTTTGGTTGGCGTGACAGGGTTGACTGTAGACTGAGGGACAGAGCTAAATTGTGTGATTTTAATCAATAATCATGCATTTATTTGATAAAAATACTTTCTCAACAAAATAACACAAATATATGTTTGCATTAATGGCAAAAGTTATTATGTGCACATTGTAGTATTAATTTCCCAAGTAAAAATTAAGTTAAATGCCTGGGGGTATAACGACACAAGGCGAGACCCAGATGCAAACACAGGAGGCAGATGGTTTATTTATTGAACAACGAGGGGCAGGCAAGAGTTCATAACCAGGTCAGAGTCCAAACGGTACAGGGCGGCAGGCAGGCTCGAGATCAGGGGCAGGCAGAATGGTAAGGCAGGCGGGCTCAGTGTCAGGGCAGGCAAAAGGTCAGAACTAGAAAAGAGAGACTAGAAAAAACAGGAGCTTGGAAAAAGGCTGGTTGACTTGGCAAGACAAACTGGCAAGAGACAAACAGAATACAGGTATAAATACACTGAGGGTTATAGGGAAGATGGGTGACACCTGGAGGGGGTGGAGACAATCACAAGGACAGGTGAAACAGATCAGGGTGTGACAGGGGGACATGACACAAATATTAGTGTCAGTTAAAAAAATAAGATTTATTAAATAAAAAGTTTAAATTAATGCTTTATTTATTTAAATGCATTAATACTGGACATTTAAATGTATATACAAAATCTTAACATTTCATTTTGGTGACCCAATACTTGAAATATAATGTAAAAGTTAGAGGGACTGAAATATTACCCAAGCCCAAGAATGACCCATATGCTGTATTCTGTCCTATTCTACTGTCTGTGCCGCTCTGACATTGCTCATCCAAATATTTATATATTCTTAATTCCATTCCTTAGATTTGTGTGTATTGTTAGATATTACTTGTTAGATATTACTGCACTGATGGAGCTAGAAACACAAACATTTCGCTACATCCGCAATAACATCTGCTAAACATGGGTATGTGACCAATAACATTTTATTTTATTTAAACAACCGCCTTTTGTACCGCTAGAAGTGGTGGTGCATGATATCCTCTCCCCAATTTATACGTTTTTACTCGTGCACATAGAGCTGGCTTGAGCCATAGACCGAAGCAGATCGAAGAGTACTGTAGCTCTCACTGACAAAAAACAACAAAAGCTGCCTCTGGCACATAGACAGCTCTTGCATGCAGTGGCCTATGACCATACATCTGAACTACCGGCAGTTTGCCTAAACTCCACCTGATGGAATGTTGTCCTTTCAGACTGTCGGAGCCTGTGACGTCACTTCTGGGACTAGCTCAAACAGCGCATGCGAGGTTCCAAAAAACTCTTCCATGAGACAAGATAGCGCGCGCATCAACGACGCTTTCTGGTCTTCAAAATGTGCCACTGAGCGTTCCCATACAAAATATTGGCTTTGCCAATATCTTTTACAGTCTACGCTAAGAAGCGGTAGATCTGTTCTATGTGAGCTATTTCTATGCTTTAGTGTCATTTTTGTTTTTTTACTATCGGTTTTTGTACACCAGGTACAAACAGCTGAAAATACAATATTTTTGGTTATTGAAAATATTTTCACAGAGATTTAGATGGTACAATGTTTCTCAACATCAGGGTTCGTCAACTAGGTTTGGCCTAAAAAATTCTGACCTAATAGTCGGCGGTTCATCACATAATTAGTATATCATATTATCGCACTTAACTGGCCTACACTAGAAATTGTACAATTTGTTAAACACATCCGATTAGTACATAACAAATTCAGTGACAATAACATAATCATTTAGATATGATTACGCTCATAAAATCACCATGTCTCTATTCAAATATTATTTTGTCTATTTCTCTGTTGATTGGTGGGAAAAACAGGTCTACGTAGCCTACTGTAACATACACTATTTTTTTAACTTAATCATTCGTTCAGAATAATTAGCTTGATAACAAGAGAAAAAGTCGCTATCAAAAAGTATCAAAAGATGAATAATGAAAATCGAAGTTTCCGGGAAGAATGTACAGAGAGATATGCGTTCATCTTACCATATATTCCCAATGCCAAGCCAGTATCTTATTTGCAATGAAAATGTCGTTGTTTACAAATAATTCAGTCTCAGACGTCATTATGAATCTAAGCATTGAACTTTCAGTGGCCTTCCCGCCCCAGACAGATGCCCGACGCAGATACATTGAAGAGTTAACTGCAAGATACACAACCGGCTTTTTTGGCTGACATATTCTGTCACTGAAACGGGTTAAATATCCAGTTACAAGGAAGAGGGAAAACAGTCGTGGACATGGTGGAAAAACTTGAGGCCTTTACTGGAAAGCTTGAGTTGTTCGATTTGGACTTGACATCTGGAAGGCTACTGCACTTCAGAACACTGAAGAAACGACAGGTAGAGGGACCAGGCCGCAGCATTGTCACAGAGGATGGAATATTTCATCAAGCAGCTGAGGGACAACTTCTGGAAGTCCTAATTTTCCTCTATGAACGCAATATAGACCCACGACAGCATTCACACAAGTCAATCAAGGACTGACTGCGCATCAAAATCACACCCATCTCGCGCGATATCCAAGATCGTGTCTGAGTGGAAATGCAACTTTTTCCATTGAGTAAGTAACTTAGTGGCCTATATGACTCTACTTAGTAAATACTAACATTATTGTGAGTGCTTATCCTGGGATATTTAGGTCTCAAGTTGACAGTATTTTCTGTTTGTTCTGTCGTTAAAGCAGCAGGCTATCCCGATACAAACATCGCCATTTTCTCTTTTAAGTATTGTTTTATGTAGGATGCCACATTTTTGTCCATTTGCAATTTTAAGTAGGCCAAATAAAAAAATGTCCCACCTCTATAAGGCTATATGTTTTTTTATTGTGAACGATGCTGTAAAGACTCATAGCCTACCTCAGCCAGTTAAAGTATTTTATATAGTCTCGAAGAAAGACTCCAATTAAGCCCTCTTGTTGTTTGTAAAGTCAAATTACAATTAAGATTATTGTTGAAATTAATTAATCGACTGGTGTAGGTTCTTCATCGGTTGCTGTGCACCCCTTGCATAACAAGTTAGCTATATTTTCAGCACCAGGCGCTGTTCACGTCCTATTGATTGCGCTGCGCTTGCAGCTTACGTATCAGCACGACAAAATGGTCCGCTGCCTGCTTTATTAGTTGACTGTCTCCTGCATTCTCTATCCTCATGAATGAAGGTAAAACGTAACTTTTGCATTACTGAGGTAGGGTAACTTCCTTCTTGGGACATTACATTTGAGAGTTTTTGCATCTCGGGTCCGAGATTAAGTATTTTTTATGGGAAAAAATATTCATAATTAATTTGGGTGGCCAGATTTGGCCCCGGGGCCGTCAATGGGGGAACGCTGCTCTAAACTATACATTGCTTGTTTTGTCTAAAACTAAAATTAGGTGAACTATTAGAATTTTTGCAACCAGGAATTGGTGGAGCGATTTCTGGATATTGCACCTTTATAAATTAAAAGGTTGATTTGTTTTGTGTTAGCTTATTTTAAAATACATTGTTTTTACTTTAGAACTTTATTGTGCTTTTCCATCCACATTTCTTCAAGGTTGCACTGGTCAATAGAATGTTGGGGCTATCGGGAATATTGAATCCATGCACAGCAATAAACCAAATGCCATCATTTGATATGGACCCTAACCAGTTAAAGTCCTTCCCTAAAGCATGTAGCAGAGCCGAAATTCAAAGAACTGTGAATGAATGACTGATTGTGAAGACAAAGTATTCTAAGTGTGGCCACAAAAAAACTGATGCAGACCCCAAGTGCACATACCCTGCTCCATGATGTCAATACAACTTCATATCACATTTTTAACAGAGTTGGAGAAAGGTGTATCCTACATGATAGGATAGTGACAACGTACTCATTTCATTCACCTCTTCGCAAAAAAAATTGGCCTTTAGCACCTACATGCCTCACAATATCAATGACTAGACCACAAATCCACCAGGCATTGACTGGGAAAACCTATGTATTTGGACATATGTCCAACCCAATATAATTTCTTATCAATATTTTTGGTCAAGCTTCTTGATTCCGGTGCCTCCATGTTCACCAATCTTCTCTCTGAGATGAAGCATCTTATGAGGACATCATGTCTCCATCATACCACTGAAGCAAGAGGAATTGTTGATCCATTAATACAGCCACTGTATGCTTCTTAATTATGTTCCTTGTATACTATAACCCCCAGCATAGCAGGCCTCAATGCGCATCAGAAATCGGCAGGGGGTATTCCAAGTCATTCTTTTTGTCATCAGAGCTGCATTGCTCAGTGGCAAGGACCGTTTCCACTGGGAAAGACAGGTAAATGCTCCGTTTCAGTTTCTTCTGGGAGGACGACTCACCCGAGCCAAACAATGGGTCTGTGACTTTGAAGGTAATGGAGGGCATGTTCCGAGCTCTTCTCTTGGCATTCTTCTTCTCCTGTTTGTACGCCGCATTCATGTTGGCAATCACCTGTAAACACAAACAATTATTGACCATTTCCAGTGGAATCCAGAGAAAGCTCACATGGAAATTACACACATGACCTATGTCATACGATGACCTATGCTCCGCAGAGCGCAATAGGGTTGTAGGTCAAGTAAGTTAGCATTGAAGTAGAAATGAAAAGTGGCAACCATGAAACAAGCTCATCAGGCTCTCTTTGGCAGTGTAGCACAGCGTCTCCCAAACGGCAAGATATTCCATTTCCAATTCAAACTCACCAGTTGCTTCACAGAGTTCTGGTGCTCCTGCATCACTGTCATACACACAGAGGCCTCTTCCTTAGAGTGATACAAATCCGTCTCTTGGTCGGTCTTGACAAAATACATTTTAAATGAATAATTCAATATTAACAACAAATAAGACATAGTATTAACGCAATTAAATGTCTTTAAAAAACAAAATCTCACCTCACTAGGTAAAATAGTTTTCCTATTAAACATGAGTGAATAGGGTGTGAACTTTGTTGTGGGGTTGATGGTCGTCCTAAACAAACATAAGACAGGGTCCAGGAAATCGTCCCACTCTGCCTGCTTCTCTGCCACCACCTGTGTGATGGCTTCCTTCAGTAGTCCACTGCTGTGGTCGTGTAGCGGGTTCAACTCTACAGCAGACACTCTCTGCACTACGTTCCACCTGTTACAGAGGTGCTTTGTCACCTAGAAGCAACACATTATACAAAGGCAATGTTTTCTGTACCTGCAATATTTTCTGTACCTGTGATCACCTTTACACAAGTGTGTCACACATTGTATCTGACACCCTGATGTATTTTTGTATTTAATGTATTTTTAATGACTTAGCCCACACATTAAAGGCTTTTTAACTTGCAAACCCACACGAGTGCCTGGACTTGGATTTTTTCATGCAAACTTAGCACCTATTTGTGGTTATAATAAATTTTTTATTAAAACAATTCTAGCAGATTTTCTGTGTTTGAATAGTGTGGGCGATCCCCAACAGCAGAATGGTTTGGGCGTAAACAGGTCATTAAAAATATTCATGCAGGTAGACCACTGACTGGTCAGCTCAGTCAATGAGCCAACATGACGGCATGTTCTATGAGAAAATAGCAAGCATTATTTAAACAGTCTGTTTGAGATACAAGTTTGAGCTGGATTTGTTTCTCTCAAATTCATGCTTTGGCCTCAGATACGAGTATAGAATGACGAGTCAACATTATTTAGGTACGAGTTAATAGAATATGAACTTTTAAAAGTGAGATTTCCACTGGACAGTTACTTTAAGAGCTTGTAAATAGAAAAAGGCTAATAATGTCTTACCTCGTCACAAAAGTCAACGCTTTGTGTGGAGATAACTGTTTTTGCTGCTCCAAACCTGGTAGGAAAAGAAATATGGTGCTCCATCTCATTGCCACTCATGTTGGTGATGATGGTTGTATCTTGCAAATAACTGTCAAATCAAGATGAAATTGTGTGTGTGTTGAATTACCTGTAAATGGATGTAGATATACATCTGGCAACAGAGAGGGCATCTCTTTTTTGAATGGGAAACGCCTCCACCCACTTGCTGAAGTAATCTGTGACAATTACCACACTGGAATTACCTTGCTGTGTTTTTTGGAAAGGCCCTGGTGAAAACATGAACAAATTCAACAAAGTCAGACAAACAATTGTACTCTGAGTTCATCTATTGTTGTGAGACTAGCCAAGTAGTTTCATTTTCTGATAAGATATGAGTTTATTTACCAAATATATCAATCCCTAGAATTTCCCAGGGAGCATCCACTTTGATTGGCCGAACAGTCCTTGTCATGTTTTTGTTCCTCTCTGTGTGTTGACAGGTTTCACATACCTTTATCTGAGACAGACAAGTGCACAATTTGTAAGAAGAATGAATGTATGCCTCCAAGCTGTATTACACTGAACTCCAAATAGACAAACATACCCAGTCCACGACATCTTTTACAATACCCAGCCAGTAATACTTGCTCTGGATCCTATGAACAGTCTTCTTCTGTCCCAAGTGATGACCAATGTCATTAAAGTGGCACTCTAGGAATATCTGCCTCTTACGTTCAGCTTCAATCACAACCTCTCGCTTCTCCTCCTTCTTGGGCCCCACATAGTACAGTCGACCCTCTAGGACGACACAACCACACAGACAACAATCAATGAAACATGCCATTAGAAAGAGACACTAGGCTACATTCAACGGCACACATTTCAGATCGCCTACGTCTCAAGCATTTTCGCTTTCTTTTTTTACCATCAATGATGAATTTCTGAGCATATCTTTTGAGATTCTTCTTTCGTATGGGATTCATTGTCTGGGGGTAGCAGCCCTCGGCCACAAACGTGTAGATGTCACCCAAGCGGTTTGAGCTCGACTCCACCACCTCCTCTTCAGCCACCACTTGCAACGAGTCCACACTCAACATCTCTGCAGCGAAATGGACCTCAAACTACGTAAAATATGCAAGCCAGATTATATAATGGAAGGAGAAACCGACTTACGTGCAAACAAATATGACAAAAGAACAACTAACTAAAGAATGAATCAACGGAGGAAATATTCGCATGTTGCCCTGGTACTCAGAGAACGGACGATTTATGTTGACGCACGCGGAAACACAACTCGAACATTTTTATTTTTACCGTTCCGGTTGAATCTATTTTACACCATGAAAAATTGCAACACATTTAAATAATTAAGTAATGTTTAATATTGTGAAATGTTTTATCTAGCAATGTGACTCTATTAAAGCCGTTTTGTTGATTACATACCTTGGAAACTAAATGCTAAGAGTATCGGTTCACATCGGACACATAACAACGTTGGATCACAACAAACAACTCAAAATCCGGAAGCAATACCATAACTGCTTTTGACAGCTCCTCGTTCACTCTCATTTAACTACTAACAATAGCTTTTTTATTATGGATTTTACTATAACGTTAATACGTTTATGTGTATTATCTTCATAGGATAATCATGCAAACCTGTAAGGATCGTAACGCAAATGTTTACACGAGTTGTTTTAGCGCTGAATATTTTCCTTGAGTTCAAACGTCATGTCAGATCAGCAGCAGTTAGAACTTATTATCAAGCGGTGGGTATCTACTAGCTAGCCATTACAGTAGATCTACAAATAATTGTCATGTTAAAACATCTTGTTGGATAAATGTACTAGTTTGCGAGCTAACGTTAGCTAGTTAACTGGAAACCAAAAATTATGTTTGCCCAACAGGTGTTAAGAAAGCTTGGCTGCTCCACTGACACACAGTTCGAGAATATCCTGACAAAGGCAAGTAGGCCCACGCATTTTGAGTATTTATTAAAATTGTACTGAATGATTAGTCTCGAAAACCGGAGCGTTTGAAAATTGTGGGAGGCAACGCGGATGTCTAGACACTACTGAATGATCTTTCCATTTTGATGTGTGGTTAAATGTTTACTTTCTAGATTGCCAAAGAAGTTTAATGGCGTCAGAGCCTTGGTGTGAAGTCAGCTGAGAGAGCTGCTGCCATAAGGGAGATTTATAAACCCCTCCATGACCATGTCTACCATCTACAGGTAGGAAGGAAGCCTACAATACTGTAGTCTCCATACACACTAAGATTGTAAAGTGTAATATTTGACTTACACTATCTCTTTAGGAATCCTATCTGGCTCCAGAGTTTAAGCAGATGATGGATTATTGTCGAAGTGATGAGACCAGCGAAGAGGGACTGTTGAGTTTAATGCAGACAGAAGCAGGTGAGTTTTCCATAAAGAGCTCCTATTTGAAATAGGTGGTGCATGTCATTATTAAAAATAAAAAAAATTGAAGCCCCAAGGATCTTGCGCTTGCCTGTGTTTAAAAGAAAAAAGCTTCTGTGATGAGCTGATAGAAGAGATGGAACACTTTGAACAGTCTACAGACCCAACAGAATGAACAACTACAGGGTATGCTTCCTCTTTCATATAAAATACATCTGTAGGCTATTAGATATGGAGACCTCAGGCAAAATATTCAATGTATCAAGTGTTACCTGTGGTAACTCATGTTCCTTTTGTTTGCAATGTTCTTTTGTCCACACAGATCCTCCTGAACGAGCTAGGGTTTGACGATGGCTTTACCACCCCTCTCCGTGTGCAGTATCTGTAGCCTCTCACATCTCTGCTCTACCCTAACTGTTGCGGACGCTGCCTAGACAGCCACAAGGCCTTCATGGTGAAATACGACATTCATGAAGACCTGGACCTCAGCTACCATTACGACAACGCAGAGGTCACTCTCAACGTGTCTCTGGGGGAAAAGTTCACTGAAGGGAACCTCTACTTTGGTGACATGAGACAGGTGCCTAATCAGAGCCAGATTGGGAAGTGTAATAACCCAATATATTATAGATATTGAAATATTTGAATTGACCTTATGTAGAATGAAAGAACAAATAAAGCTGTGATATTGATTTAGATTCATACTCTCTCTCATTGATTCCACACACTGTGGTTTTAAAACTATGCCAGTTCATACAGGTTACACACTGTTATATTTCAGGTTGAGAAATCTCCCAGAAGTATTAGTTGCACAAACAAAAGTCGCCACAGCCCTATGAGTAAACATTCTCATTGTTAGTCTAGTGTGGCTCATTGGTTGATAGTGTTTTCCTGACCCTGCAGGTGCCTCTGAGTGAGAGTGTCTACAGAGGTAGAGCAGGGAATGACAGAGGGTCTCCTCTACAGAGGACAACACATGCACGGTGCCCTGCCCATCTCCTCTGGCCAGTGCTGCAACCTCATTGTCTGGATGAGGGCCTCACAGGAGAGGAAAAACTGTGCCCCATGTGCAAAAAGAAGCCTACCTTGGTCGAGGGACAGGGCTTCACAGATGGCTTCACCAGTGACTCAGGGATGTCTCTTCTACAGAATGTATCATGCGTTCCGCGTTAACTTAATGCTGCTGGTCCATATGTATTTGTGTATGTTAGTATGACTTGTGTCTGGATGTCTGCTTATCGTGGGGTTTATCGCATGTGCCAAAAAAAGAGTTATAGAGAGGAAATGTGGTAGACATTAGGAACATAGGGAGGCTCATCACTATTTCTACATAACACTGCACTACAAACTTCATTACGCAGTGTCACATTTATTCCAATCTTTTCTAAAATATCATGTCCATAAAAAATATGTGTAGCCTGTGAATTGAATGGTCTTTTGTCCAGGTAGGGGTATTACATATCCAAAAGTCATTAGACACTAGTGAAGAAAACCTGAGCGTTCACCTTTGTACCTTACTTTTAGTGGGCTTGCTTCTTGCTCACAGAAATGGGGAAATATTTGAAATGCTGTAAACTTTATACATAATGATAATAATAATAAAGTAATATAAATAAATTCATAGCTGTAGTTATCTTAGTACATCAGTAATATATTTTTTGAAAACAATAATGCACAGGCATTTCTCTGTATTGGTAAAATCAATAATATTGAAAGGATCAACAACACATTTACACACCAAATATCTCAAGAATACAGTTTGTACATAGTATTAATAATATTAATAATATTGAATTTAATAAACCATAATTGTTAATTAATTTATTGCCCCTCTGTGCATGCCTCTTTTGTTGTCAAGTATGGTAACCCCTCCTCCCTAATTGTCCTCCTTTACACCCTGTTGTTCAGTGTCTGCACAGTAATTGCACACAGTCATTTACACACAGTAGGGAATAATAACGTGATTGCAAAACACTGTATTCAACCATGTTATTATCAAATCAATCCTTTTCAGCACTAAAATCAATATTCAGTCCAGTGGGCTATTCCATTTTTTTGGTTGTTTCTTTTTTCCAATGGCTTGAAAACACAAGAGGGAACAGGGAATAGGAAAGCTAGTTTTCTAGCAGAAGAGATGCACCATATAACCTCTCAACACACATACACACACCAAAACACTTATTTTCTTTTGCAAAAGAAGGATATTCAAAAACTCATTTGTCACATGAAAAGGCAGGCCATGTTTTACAATCACCTACAGTACATTGAAATTCTGGATTGCACTTAAAGTTATCCTGGACCTTATACTTTATACTTACTATACACTGTGTGTATAAAACATTAGGAACACCTGCTCTTTCCAAGACAGACTGACCAGGTGAATCCAGGTGAAAGCTATGATCCCTTATTGATGTCACTTGTTAAATCCACTTCAACCAGTGTAGATGAAGGGGGGGAGACAGGTTAAAGAACCATTTTTAAGCCTTGAGACATGGATTGTGTGTGTGTGCCATTCAGAGGGTGAATGGGCAACAGAAAATATGTATTAAGTGCCTTTGAACGGGGTATGGTAGTAGGTGCCAGGTGCACCGGTTTGTATCAAGAACTGGAACCATGGGCCTCCCGGGTGGCGCAGTGGTCTAGAGCACTGCATCGCAGTGCTATGCTGCGCCACCAGAGTCTGGGTTCGCGCCCAGGCTCTGTCGCAGCCGGCCGCGACCGGGAGGTCCGTGGGGCGACGCACAATTGGCTTAGCGTCGTCCGGGTTAGGGAGGGTTTGGCCGGTAGGGATATCCTTGTCTCATCGCGCTCCAGCGACTCCTGTGGCGGGCCGGGCGCAGTGCGCGCTAACCGAGGGGGGCGGGTGCACGGTGTTTCCTCCGACACATTGGTGCGGCTGGCTTCCGGGTTGGAGGGGCGCTGTGTTAAGAAGCAGTGCGGCTTGGTTGGGTTGTGCTTCGGAGGACGCATGACTTTTGACCTTCGTCTCTCCCGAGCCCGTACGGGAGTTGTAGCGATGAGACAAGATAGTAATTACTAGCGATTGGATACCACGAAAATTGGGGAGAAAAGGGGATAAAATTTAAAAAATAAAAGAACTGGAACCATGCAGTGTTTTTCATTCTCAACAGTTTCCCGTGTGTATCAAGAATGGTCCACCACCAAAAGGACATCCAGCCAACATGACACAACTGTGGGAAACATCGGAGTCAACATGGGCCAACATCCCTGTGGAACGCTTTCGACACCTTGTAGACAATGTTCCCTCTAAGCTGCGCGTATGTGCAGAAGAAATATTGGCCCATGCAGAGAAGCAGGAGATTGAACTTCACTCAACTTTCTAGAGTTTTCCCCCTTAGTTAACATTATCCAAGTTTCCCTTTACTGTGGGAATTGTGACTGAATCCACCCAATATTAGTCACTTTCAATGCAGCATACTGAAAACAAAACAAACTATGCAAGAACTATGCAAGTATGCAAAGCTAGGTATGCAAGAGATTTTGTTGTAGGCTTTCTATGAAATTGACTCTCACCACTCAGCCTGTACTCTACACAAACACAGGACTGTGTTTACAGCATGAGTGGTAGTGAGTAGATGCGCTTGTTTTGAGATCAAAGCCAGAGTTGCATATAGCAACCTGGGCACATTTGTTCATATCCTTTGCTATATCCTTTGCTAGTTAGTGAGCTATAAGCCCAGTTAAAGCTAATTTGTAGTCAGCAATGGGGGAGTGATTGCTTCCAACAAGAGCACAACATGTGTACATTTCCAGACATCTTTCAAAAGCGAGTCAGGTAAAGGACTTTTTTTTGTCTTAAAGGGGCCAATGTCCTATTTTGAGACAGGCTTGAATAAGCTAAGTAGCCAATAGGCATAGGGTAGCATAGTGGTTTCTTGCATCAAACAACACAACAACATTTTCAGTCACCTCCTTGTCTGAAGGACAAGTGGATAAACAGGTTAATGTCAAGCCCTGCATGTTTTTTTTTCTTCAATAGTCTCATGGAATGTTGGCCTACATTGAACACCACACATTGGTTGCTACTGTAAGCTGAATGATAGAACAGCTATTTCCATGTTAAAATGTTATGGGATGCATTTTATCCATTGTTTTTGATGGTAGGACACTGGTAGGCCTAAATTATGATCAAATAGCCACAGGAGCCTACTTGACCACTGTCTGCAACTGTAAGTTAAAGCAGGTACAACTTCAATGGTCATAGTAAATGCACGCTGGAAGTTGCACAGAATTTTCACAACATTCAACTTTGCGCTCAGCAGACCTGAAATTTACTCAGTGCCCCAAACAATTTGGGGGAACACTGAGTCAGTCCATGCCCTGACGTATTGAGGCTATTCTGTGGGCAAAAGGGGGTGCAACTCAATATCAGGAAAGTGTTCCTAATGTTTTGTACACTCAGTGTAACTTTCTGTATGAACAAACTATGAAGAAAATACTATATATACAGTATCAGTCAAAGTTTGGAAACACGTACTCATTTTATACATTGTAGAATAATAGTGAAGACATCAAAACTATGAAAAAATACATATGGAATCATGCAGTAACCAAAAAAGTGTTAAACATTGATTGTCCTGTTGAAAAACAAATGATAGTCCCACTAAGCACAAACCAGATGGGATGGCGTATCGCTGCAGAATGCTGTGGTAGCCATGCTGGTTAAGTCTGCCTTGAATTCTAAATACATCACAGACAGTGTCACCAGCAAAGCACCCCACATCATCACATCTCCTCCTCCATGCTTCACGGTGGGAACCACATATGCAGAGATCATCTGTTCACCTACTCTGCGTCTCACAAAGACACAAATTTGGACTCATCAGACCAAAGGACAGATTTCCACCGGTCTAAAGTTCATTGATTGTGTTTCTTGGCCCAATCAAGTCTCTTCTTCTTATTGGTGTCCTTTAATAGTGGTTTCTATGCAACAATTCGACCATGAAGGCCTGATTTAACGCAGTCTCCCCTGAACAGTTGATGTTGAGATGTGTCTGTTACTTGAGCTCTGTGAAGCATTTATTTGGGCTGCAATCAGAGGTGCAGGTAACTCTAATGAACTTATCCTACGCAGCAGAGGTAACTCTGGGTCTTCCTTTCCTGTGGCGGTTCTCATGAGAGCCAGTTTCACCATAGCGCTAGATGGTTTTTGCGACTGCACTTGAAGATCTTTAACATTTCTTGACATTTTTAGGACTGACTGACCTTCATGTCTTAAAGTAATGATGGACTATCATTTCTCCTTGCTTGTTTGAGCTGTTTTATCAAACAGGGCTATTTTCTGTATACCCCCCTACCTTGTCACAACACAACTGATTGGCTCAAACACATTAAGAAGAAATTAAATTCCACTAATTAACATTTAACAAGGCGCACCTGTTAATTGAAATGCATTCCAGGTGACTACCTCATGAAGCTGGTTGAGAGAATGCCAAGAGTATGCAAAGATGTAATCAAGGCAAAGGGTGGCTACTTTGAATAATATAAAATATAAAATAAAATTAGATTTGTTTAACACTTTTTTGGTTACTACATGATTTCACATGTGTTATTTCATAGTTTTGATGTCTTTAGTATTATTCTACAATGTAGAAAATAGTACAAATAAAGAAAAACCCTTGAATGAGTAGGTGTGTTCAAACTTTTGACTGGTACTGTATATATTTATATAAATATAAATATCTTGACATAAAATATATTCTTATATACAGCACATACAGAGGAGATCCTTCACTCCGCTTTTCTCCTATATCCCTCTACGTTGTTTCTAAAGCTACGCGTGTCCTGAAGATTATACAGTCAACATGTTCTCAACAGAGATATCCATGACAGTTTACAACAGCAAAGAGCCTCCTAGGTTAAAAGCAGAAGCTGTTGCTTGGACTTTGGACACATCAAAACGGACAGCTATATGAGGAATCAGATCAAGTATAAATGTACTGTACATTCACGCTAAGTTATTCCATGTACATGTATTCCCAGCATCTAATTTCTTTACATTAGGTGTCATATGCTGTCAGCTGTTAGTCCATGACACCTTGCACTGTCCTCTGCAGGCATTCTAGAAGAGTCTTAGTGTGTGAGTGGGTCAGCGCTCTAAAGCTATGTACTGTAGAGCGTCCGCGTTCGACCCACGTATGCCACTGCTCTGTCACACAGTAGTCAGTGCCTACAGCGTTGTTTCGCTGCTCATGTCCCTGTGGCGGGGGTGGTCAGTGTCTGTGTCGTAGTCCGACTCCATCTCGATCTTCACCTGGGGCACGGGGAAGGCCATGCCACGGCCGTGGGCCATAGGCACCGCCGGGGACGAGGGGCAGGAGATCTTCAGATGCAGGGTGATGCTGAGGAACGGCAAGTCCCAGTTATCATACATATCATACATACCTGTATGTATGTCCTGTGTGGTTCAGATGGGTTCGATTCTCGCTGGGGCCACCCATACAAAAATGTATACATGCACTATTGTAAGTCGCTTTGGATCAAAGAGTCTGCTAAATTACATATATGACATACACAGTGAAAGAAACACAGAAGGGAGGGCGGACTGGAGACAGGCGAGGGGGAAGGTAACCTTGGGCTAGACACGGGGGGGTCAGTAGTGAGATGTCATCTGGAGCTGGTGCCAGAGAGTACCTGAGAGTGAATTAGACTAGAGGACAGGTTGGGCAAATTAATGTGAAACAACATGACAGAGAGTTAGACTAGCTGTCAACTGTGATTGATGTCTGTTCTTTATGCCGTAGTATTCCAAGCCTTTCTGCGGTGTAGTTCGCAGCCTATGGGGAATGTGAGATGTGGGGAGGAATGCAATGCACAGTTTGTGATGCAAAACTAACAGTAAAAGAAACAAAGTTTCTCCTTATGTTGCAGTTTCCCCTCTCCTAATTTCACAGTCTTCAGGATTTTTTTTAGCAAATATGTAGGCCTACTGAATACTGCTGAACCATGCTTCCTTAAAAGCAATTCAGACATGAATTTGATCATAGTTTCTATTTGACATAAGGAGTCAAAGACAACACGCAGATAACATGACTAAAAGGATAGAGGGGAGAGGAATGTTCAACTATATGGGATGAAGACACAACTAAGAACAAAACAGTAGTGTTCGTGAATGGGACCCATCGATAGACTACTAGACTATTGGGTACATACAACAACACATGGAGGAAAAAGAAACAACCAAAACTCTGAGAAAGGCCTGATGCATGTGGTATGAGGTCACAGTGCACCAAACACTGTTCACTCTCAAATACTGCTATCTGCTACATACAGATAGAATGTCAAACTTTTATTCATCTATTCAAATATGCCACACATTTCTACAGAATATAAACCAAGCCAGTGCCTGAAAAGTAGGAAATAGTGTGTTGGAATTATGCACATGCATGTGATGTGTCTACACATAGAGACACATTGACACAAAATTACACAACTAGTTTTCATAACGCATAGGAGTGCAGGGAAAATAGCAGCAAGGGCTGCTTAGCAAAACCCAAAATAACATCTGCATTGCATTAAAGTGCATGGAGAGAAGGGTATGAAGGCATATTCTCTGAGATATAGCTTATACTTCAGCCCAGCCTTGGCAGAACACTATGGAATACTGTGTCTGTGAGAAGTTATGTGTGGAATTATGGATGCTGTGTGTGTGTGTGTGTGTGTGTGTGTGTGTGTGTGTGTGTGTGTGTGTGTGTGTGTGTGTGTGTGCGTGCGTGCGTGCGTGCGTGCGTGCGTGCGTGCGTGCGTGCGTGTGTGTTCGTGCATGTTTCTGTATGTCTGCTTATATCTGCCAGGCTGATGTTTCATGTTTATGTAATCTATGAATCAGGGGAAGTATTTGCCTGGCTGGCAGTGAGCAGCCCACTGTGACTGGGCATCAACGGGCTGAAGGAGGTCACTGTAGGGGACGTGTAGTTTGAGCACACAGTACCTGCGGTCCACGTCAGACTCAGAGCTGGGCGAGCAGTTGGAGTACGCGTGGTACTTCTCCTGCATACAAACACATGCACACACACACACAGAACAGACACACACAAAACACAGCCATCAGAAATGAATTATTTAGCGAGAATTGTTTTTCTCTAAACCAGCCAGTTGGTGGGAGTAAAACCTAACATTTCTCACCTCGTCTTCGCTGTCGTCTGATCTCCCTTTCTTCTTGTCTTTCTTCTTTGTGTCATCTTTATCACCCTTCTTCTTCTTCTCCTTTTTCTTGTCTTTCCCAGGCAGGATATCATCTATCCAGGCCAGGTCGTGTTGAGAGAACACCATGTCCAGCATCTTACGCACCACCAGCAACCCCAGGATCTGATGGCCGCACAAGCAAATTATCACTATCCTCAACTTCTGTGACAAGAAAATAACATCAACAGGAAAGAAGATGCATGTAATACTCTTCATAAGTAACCAGCATTTACATCATAAGTAACCAACATTTACTTCATAAGTAACCAACATTTACATCATAAGTAACCAGGATTTACATCATAAGTAACCAACATTTACTTCATAAGTAACCAACATTTACATCCTATC
>NC_092104.1:23447101-23572101 GCF_045679555.1 Salvelinus alpinus
GGAGGGGGGAGTTGGGGGAGACAATGGTATACAAAAGTTTGGATATAAACATGTTTTGGTCATTGCTCTTATTTACACCCAATCTCTATGGACATTTATACTAAATCACCACAGGAATGTGTATTTTCCACTGGCTGGAGAGTTTTGAACATATCAGATTTTTGTCGGAGCGGATGGTCGTGGGGGCGGAACATAATTATAATAATTGGTATACTGCAAATTGACCACAACTAAGACAAAAAAATAGATTGTGTCTCAATGTAGTTTTCAAATACAATCACGTGTCTTTCTTTTGAACAGATTTGTTAAATGAAATACATTTTTTGCTGAATTCCTGGTCTTTTTTAAGTCTTTTTTAAAATCACTTGCAGGAGGGTTTTGGCCCGTCGGCCGCTTGTTACCGACCCCTGGAACAGACTATCTGTCTTGAAAAATATGAAACTGTGGCTGCATTAGGCTGCCAATTGTGATGCAGCCTGAATGTCACTGTATAAAGATCCAGCCCCTCTTCAGTTCGTTCTGGTCTCACCTTAGTGGGGAAGTAGCGACTGAACTTGAACTTCTTGAGGGAGACGGTCATGGAGTAGGTCCCGAAGAACAGAATGAAGGACATGAGGGCCAGGTCAGGGACGTACTTACAGGTGTTGCCCACCAGAGAGCCTCCGTACTTCACACACTCCTTCTTACTGAGCTGGCTCCAGTCCAGGCCTGTGATGTTTAACTGATAGGAGAGAGGGAGAGAGGGGTGGAGGGGGGCAGGGAGGGGGACACAGTTTTACAGGTGGAAGAAAAAGGTGACGTGTAGAGAAAACGATAGGCATGGATGTGAGGATGTGAGGGTTTGTTGGGAGAGAGAGAGAGAGAAAGAAAGAAAGAAAGAAAGAAAGAAAGAAAGAAAGAAAGAAAGAAAGAAAGAAAGAAAGAAAGAAAGAAAGAAAGAAAGAAAGAAAGAAAGAAAAAAAAAAAGAAAAAAAAGAAAGAAAGAGAATAACAGGGAAGAGAGTGCAGGAGAACAAAAGGGAGACAAATAAAGAAAATGAACAGACTCAAAAAGAAAATGAACAGACTCTTTAAACAAATAGTTCCCACTTGGCTTAGTGTCATACTCCTGTTTTTTAAGTAGTATCATTAAAGTTTGAGTTCAAACAAACAACAACTAGGAAGTCTGTTGAGTCAAAAAATGAAATATTGAAAAGCCCTTAAGGCCTAATCGGTATTCAGCAGGGTGTGTTGTGTTTCCAACATAACACCAGCTCTAACATCTACTTAAAAAGACATGACAAAATTCACATAGAATAAAAACAACAACTTACTCCAAAGAGACTAGAGGTGTTATCAGTTGGCACTGGCACTAAACCATTGAAGATCATTGAAGCCACTGTTTAAGATAGAAGGGAGAAAGAGACAGAGAGAGGAGGGTAATGAAGGAGAAATTGAGATGCAGAGAGGGAAAACAAGATGACGGCAGAGTCAGGGGACAAGAGAAATAGAAAATAAAAGAAGATTTTAACAGGTAGACTTTGAGACTTTAAACAGAGAGAAAGAGTAGTTAGTTAAAGCTCATGCATACACAGGAAGTGTTACTCACTCGCATCAGACAGCAACCATTTGTGTGTGCAGCAAAAACAAACGTGAGACAAATCAGTTACAGTAGTCAAGTAACTTCAGTCAATTCTCATAACGTTTGCAATATAAGATTTCGCAATGCAATGAACGTCTCCAGACAGGCATAAAGGTATAATACATCCTTATATTACCAAACCATTCTATAATCTTGGTGTCCCCAAACCCCTTGGCGGTAGCCAGGTCCTGTTTATACCCACATTTGTTTGTGCTATTGCCATTTCTATTCCTGTCAAACTTTTGACATGTTTGGCGAGACAATTCCATAAGGAGCTGTAATGAGAGAGTGGAAACAGACTGACACCCAGGCTACTAGGTCCTGATAACCTCATCATAACCCTCTTCAACCCTTTAACAACCCTTATATCCTCTGCTGGGGACTCTGCACTTCACTAATATTTTATACAGCTAAGGATGGACTCACTGGGGTCTGGGGCCAGGCACTCGCACTTGTAGGCGGTGACATAGTCTGGCTTGAAGTCGGTGTTGATGGGGTAGTATTTGAAGGAGCCCATCTGTAGCAACACATTATATCAACAGTTAAGTGTGTGTGTGTGTGTGTCTGTCTGTGCCTGCATGAGTACATGTGTACTCGCCTGCGTGTGTGTGTGTGCGCGTCTGCGTGCATGCATGTGTGTGACCCACCATCTTCTTGATGGCGTCAGAGATGAAGATGAAGGAGATGAGGCTGGAGAAGCCCTCCTCTGTGAAACGGGTCATGTACTTGATGATGTAGCTGGCGTCCGTGGCGACCAGGAGGAAGCACTGCAAACAGGAGTGGATCCCGATCCACAGACGCAGCTCCATGTAGTCTATACCATTGTTCCTTATAAATAAGAACATTATTGATATAGGGGCAGAATGTGGAAGGCAGGACAGTCTTTTTATGAAGATGGAATGGACGCACACTCTCCAAAAAGACACATCAAATCTTATCTCACCATTGTGCCATTCATATAAATGTCTGATGTGCGTGTTGCTTGAATTCTCATCAAATCAAGAGGAGGAACCATATGTATTCAAATACATTTACGTCATTTAGCAGACGCTCTTATCCAGAGCGACTTACAAATTGTAAAGTTCATACATATTCATCCTGGTCCCCCCGTGGGGAATGAACCCACAACCCTGGCGTTGCAAGCGCCATGCTCTACCAACTGAGCCACACGGGACCATTCCGTAGGTACTACATATAGGCTACAGTGTCTGATTGTGAACTGGGATGGGGTTGAGCTCGCTCACTTGCTGAATTCGAAGAGCAGTTTCTCAAAGATGAGGATAGGTCCAGTAGAGCTGAGGATGATGAGGGGCTGACCACTAAACAGACAGAATACTGTTCCTGACAACGCTGTGCCCAGGAAACTCTCCATCACACCCTGAAACAGAGAAAGAGAGAGAGGGCAGGTGGGGCAGAGGGTAGTGTGAGAGAGAGAAAAGGAGACAGACAGAGACAGAGACAGAGACAGAGACAGAGAGAGAGACAGAGAGAGAGAGAGAGAGAGAGAGAGAGAGAGAGAGAGAGAGAGAGAGAGAGAGAGAGAGAGAGAGAGAGAGAGAGAGAGAGAGAGAGAGTTAAATTCTACAACCATCTAAGAGGAAGCGATTCCCAAACCTTCCATAACAAAGCCATCACCTACAGAGAGATTAACCTAGAGAAGAGTCCTCTAAGCAAGCTGGTCATGGGGCTCTGTTCACAAACACAAACAGAACCAACAGAGCTCCAGGACAGCAACAGCAACACAATTAGACCCAACCAAATCACGAGAAAAAATATATATAATTACTTGACATGCTGTAAAGAATTTACCAAAAAACTGAGCAAACTGGAATTAGCCATAAACAGAGAGTACGCAGTGGCAGAATACCTGACCACTGTGACTGACCCAAAATTAAGGAAAGCTTTGACTATGTACAGACTCAGTGAGCATGGCCTTGCTATTGAGAGATGCCGCTGTAGGCAGACCTGGCTCTCAAGAGAAAACAGGCTATGTGGAAACTGAGCTGCACTTACTAACCTCCTGCCAAATGTATAACCACATATTTCCCTCTGATTACACAGACCCACAAAGAATTCCAAAACAAATCCAATTTTGATCAACTCCAATATCTATTGGGTGAAATAACACAGCGTGCCATCACAGCAGCAAGATTTGGGACCTGTTGCCACAAGAAAAGGGCAACCAGTGATGAACAAACACCATTGTAAATACAACCCATATTTATGTTTATTTATGTTCCCTTTTGTACTTTAACTATTTGCACATCATTAGAACACTGTACATATACATATACTTAGACTGAACTAAATCCATCTCTCTCTCTGTCTCTCTCCCCCCAATTACCTGCTAGAGTAAGTTAGCTTCCATACATTTATTTGTTTTGTCTCATTTTGCAAATCATCGACTCAGAAAATGAGGATATGAATTCATTGGCCCTACCCTGGGTACCAGTCTGTTTGTGCTAACATTCCTTTCATTGTACTTTGTGATATGCCAAACATATTGGCATATGCCACGGAGTATAAGGGGTGGAATGGGAACACAAAACAGTTCTGGATTTCAGGCTAAAGCAGCCCAACCTGGTAGTTGTCTGTGGCGTCTCCCAGCAGGCCTCCGAAGGTGATGGCGTTGGTGATGCAGCCCAGGTAGATGAACAGCACAGCAGAGATGGACTGGATGTGAAAGCCTTCATAGAAGTCACTAAGCAACCAGGGTATTTTTCTCTTGATGTCAAGAAACAGACCTCCACAGAACCTGCCATAGACACTCTGGTTATGATGCAGAACTTACCACAGACAAGGACAAATAAAAGGACACACTTGTTACCACAGAACCTGCCACAGGATCAGACACAAACACTCTGGTTACAACAGAACCTGCCACAGGCACAGACACAAACACTCTGGTTACAACAGAACCTGCCACAGGCACAGACACAAACACTCTGGTTACAACAGAACCTGCCACAGACACAGACACAAACACTCTGGTTACAACAGAACCTGCCACAGGCACAGACACAAACACTCTGGTTACAACAGAACCTGCCACAGACACAGACACAAACACTCTGGTTACAACAGAACCTGCCACAGGCACAGACACAAACACTCTGGTTATGATGCAGAACCTGCCACAGGCACAGACACAAACACTCTGGTTATGATGCAGAACCTGCCACAGACACACACACAAACACACTGCTTACCACAGAACCTGCCGCAGACACACACAAACACACTGCTTACCACAGAACCTGCCGCAGACACACACAAACACACTGGTTATGATGCAGAGCATGCTACAGACACAAAAAAAAAAAGAAACTTGTTATCACAGAACCTGCCACAGACATTAATCAAATATATTTTATAAAGCCCTTTTTATATCCAAAATTGTTACAAAGTGCTTGTCACAGACACTCTGGTTATGATGCTGCACACGTTCTGTTTAAAATGTTTTATCATCTATTTAATGCATCACTGAGTCACTTCGTTTCAGCCTGTCTGTCGTTTCACCGTGTGACTGGATGGGCCAATTGAACCGCTGATGATTTAATACAATAATTTTGGGCCGATGAGAAATGGAGAGGCGATTATCTTGGCTATCCTGACCGCCTGACCAGTCACTTTACTCATCACTCCTGAGTGAGTGAATGTTCCAAATGTGAATTAACAAGAGACAGGACATTTTAAAGCACATTTAGATGCAATATCCCTTGAATACTAATAGGTTGTCCCAGCAACTCAGCTCTATGTAAAGGCCAACTAAAGGTTCCAATTCCACTCTAGTACTCTACCTCATATCTCAATTCACTCAGTAGTCGTCCTCTCTTATCCCAGTTCAGACCCAGTTTCTCTCACGTTACCATACTTCCTAGTCTTCTAACGTACATGCAAACGGTGTAAATCCCAGTTCCCACGCAGTAGCCTACCTCCCAGTGTGTGCCAGCTCCTCTCCCAGTTCGTGAGCCACTGGCATCTCCTCATCCTCAGCGAGGCCTCCACCTCCTCCCGCCGCACCATTCGGCTGACCCAGCTCATTCAGAGAGAACACTGACTTCCTGTACACACAGGAAACAGGAAGTACACACCGGCGGAGAAGAGAGGTATAGGAAGTGATGATGACATACATACTGAGAAAGACTGCCACATCTGGGTCTCAGAGTTGACTCTTGAAACTTAAAGCGTCTTTGGGTTTTAGAAAAGCGCTATCAAATAATACTATGTATTATTATTAAGTAGGGGGAAATGACTAGAGTCCAACCTCTTGTCAGCCGAGGTCACTTTTTTAGGGGGCTCGATACGTATTTTGGGGTCCCACTCTCCGGGCGGCAGCACGATCACCTCATCCAGGAACTCATCTATACCTGCAATCAGATCCTCTCGATCTCTAGCCTTGTACGCCACATCACTGAACAGCTAGGGAGAGAGAGAGAGAGAGAAGGGGGTGAGATAGAGAGAGAGAGAGACGGGATTGAGATAGATAGAGAGATAAAGAGTGAGAGAGAGAGAGAGAGAAGGGGGTAGAGAGAGAGAGAGAGAGAGAGAGAGAGAGAGAGAGAGAGAGAGAGAGAGAGAGAGAGAGAGAGAGAGAGAGAAAAGGGGGTGAGATAGAGAGAGAGTGAAGGGGTGACATAGAAAGAGAGCAAGAGATAGAGAGAAGGGGGTGAGATAGAGAGAGAGAGAAAGAGAGAGAGATAGAGAGTTATTACTCTGCGCTGCAGTATCTGATACAAGGTTCTGACCTCTCTCCTCATTAGGTAATGGGATGCATACCCAGGGACCTATTCTTCACATATGACAGTGGTGGGACTCTGTTCAAAACACCTGCCAGTCTATTATGGGAAAAAACAGGCTGTTGCCTGTCTGACATAAAACATTTATATCCATGATATTTTGATAACGAGAGGCTGAGTGGTACCAACAGCAAGCCATGAAGGAATCATTGTCACCATGTGGAGTTCTGGCTGACTCAAGTTAACACACCATCAAGCCTGTATTTCTATGCCATCTGTAATGTCAACTGTCATGTCATCTGTCATGTCATCTGTCATGTCATCTGTCATCTGTCATGTCATCTGTATTCATGAAAAGAAAGAAACATTGACAGACACTTACGTCATCCACCATTAGGGTAGCTATGGCTCGACCGATCTGATTATAGGACTTGGCTTTTCCTGTTGGCCCCAACAGAATAAACAGGAATCTGTGGTAGTTCGGGGGGAAAGAAACCTCAACAATGGCTCACAAAATGTCTAAATACAGTATGTGCTGCATGGGCATAAAAACAGATACAAGGGACAAGGCAAGATGTAGCCATTATGTACAGCTAGTATGTATATGTCAGACATTTTTTACATGTTAGTCCTTTAGCAGGCGCTTTCAACCAGAGCAACTTACGGTCAACCAAGGTTAGGTAAGGCTTTGTGGGGAATAGGTTAGGGTCCACAAAATGTCAAAATATGTGCTTGCATGAGCATAAGAACAGATACAAAGAACACAGAGAAAAATACATAGACAGACTGACAGACAGACAGCTGGACCAATAGACAGAAAAGAGTAGCGGGTAAAAGAGCCGAAGCGGCCCTGGTAATACGTACCTGGATGCTAGAGTCAACCCTGGTAATACGTGCCTGGATGCTAGAGTCAACCCTGGTAATACGTACCTGGATGCTAGAGTCAACCCTGGTAATACGTACCTGGATGCTAGAGTCAACCCTGGTAATACGTGCCTGGATACTAGAGTCAACCCTGGTAATACGTACCTGGATGCTAGAGTCAACCCTGGTAATACGTACCTGGATGCTAGAGTCAACCCTGGTAATACGTGCCTGGATGCTAGAGTCAACCCTGGTAATACGTGCCTGGATGCTAGAGTCAACCCTGGTAATACGTACCTGGATGCGAGAGTCAACCCTGGTAATACGTGCCTGGATGCTAGAGTCAACCCTGGTAATACGTGCCTGGATGCTAGAGTCAACCCTGGTAATACGTGCCTGGATGCTAGAGTCAACCCTGGTAATAAGTGCCTGGATGCTAGAGTCAACCCTGGTAATACGTACCTGGATGCTAGAGTCAACCCTGGTAATACGTACCTGGATGCTAGAGTCAACCCTGGTAATACGTGCCTGGATGCTAGAGTCAACCCTGGTAATACGTGCCTGGATGCTAGAGTCAACCCTGGTAATACGTGCCTGGATGCTAGAGTCAACCCTGGTAATACGTACCTGGATGCTAGAGTCAACCCTGGTAATACGTGCCTGGATGCTAGAGTCAACCCTGGTAATACGTGCCTGGATGCTAGAGTCAACCCTGGTAATACGTGCCTGGATGCTAGAGTCAACCCTGGTAATACGTGCCTGGATGCTAGAGTCAACCCTGGTAATACGTGCCTGGATGCTAGAGTCAACCCTGGTAATACGTGCCTGGATGCCAGAGTCAACCCTGGTAATACGTACCTGGATGCTAGAGTCAACCCTGGTAATACGTGCCTGGATGCTAGAGTCAACCCTGGTAATACGTGCCTGGATGCTAGAGTCAACCCTGGTAATACGTGCCTGGATACTAGAGTCAACCCTGGTAATACGTGCCTGGATGCTAGAGTCAACCCTGGTAATACGTACCTGGATGCTAGAGTCAACCCTGGTAATACGTGCCTGGATGCTAGAGTCAACCCTGGTAATACGTGCCTGGATGCTAGAGTCAACCCTGGTAATACGTACCTGGATGCTAGAGTCAACCCTGGTAATACGTGCCTGGATGCTAGAGTCAACCCTGGTAATACGTGCCTGGATGCTAGAGTCAACCCTGGTAATACGTGCCTGGATGCTAGAGTCAACCCTGGTAATACGTGCCTGGATGCTAGAGTCAACCCTGGTAATACGTGCCTGGATGCTAGAGTCAACCCTGGTAATACGTACCTGGATGCTAGAGTCAACCCTGGTAATACGTACCTGGATGCCAGAGTCAACCCTGGTAATACGTACCTGGATGCCAGAGTCAACCCTGGTAATACGTACCTGGATGCTAGAGTCAACCCTGGTAATACGTACCTGGATGCTAGAGTCAACCCTGGTAATACGTACCTGGATGCCAGAGTCAACCCTGGTAATACGTACCTGGATGCTAGAGTCAACCCTGGTAATACGTACCTGGATGCTAGAGTCAACCCTGGTAATACGTGTCAGACAGACAGACAGACAGACAGACAGACAGACAGACAGACAGACAGACAGACAGACAGACAGACAGACAGACAGACAGACAGACAGACAGACAGACAGACAGACAGACAGACAGACAGACAGACAGACAGACAGACAGACAGACAGGCAGCTCATTACCTGGTGGGCACAGGAACCTCTGTCAGTCCTCCCAGAGTGGTGGCCTGGGCCAGGCGGACAAAGGCTACAAAGGGCTTATCCAGGAAGTCCACTTCACCCACCAGAACATTAGATGCCTCAGCATCTCTAGGAATCTTTTTCATGAACTTATTCCTTAGCTATGGAAGGAGGGAATGAGGGAGGGAGGGGTAAGAAGGACAGTCAGAGAGAGTTGATACATCAGGGCATATATGGTATGGACACTGGATTTCTTGTCAGCATAACTGACAAGAACATTTTGAGATGAAATTTCATCATATTTTCAAGTTCAAGTTTCAAGGTGTTTTTGTACATATATACGCACATACATATCCTAATATGACACTAATAAAGGATTCAGTTGGGACAGGGAAGACATTAGATATGTGTATACAATAGTGTTCTCCTGCATGACGTTGTCATTGTGTTCTATCAATGCCCTTGGCCTTTCATCTATCCACTCACTCATCTGTTTTTTATTTATTTATTTTATTTATCTGTTATTTTACGTTTTATTTGATCTGTTTGAAAATATCATTACATTTCACCTCACTGCTGTTCTGGCAGCTTATGTTTTTGCTGGATAAAAGAAACTAGTCTCTGAGCATAACATTTAAAGCAATTCTAGTGAATGTAAAAAAAAAAAAACTATATCCATTGGAGACTGGGGCTTGACTGTGGGAAAGAAATGTGTCCGTATAACCTGAACTGACCGATCGCATGCGAAGGTGGGCTGCAAATGAGATACTAACGATCTCACCCGATATGAACGTACAATCCCAATGCCAATCCCAGTCTCTACATGTGAGGCAGCAGAGGCACGAGGATGGGACACTGAGAAGCACGTGTCCCAATGGCAGCTCAATACTGACCCAGACAAACCTAGCACAGTCACGGGCAATGTCAGCTTATCTATGGAGGCCATTGCCAGCGACACACACGACACGTGGGCTATCACTAGCAAACTGGCACATGTGACCTACTGTTTATTCAAACATGCCCCTACGACTACGTTAAGTAAAAACCACTCATCCAGAGACTAATAGTGGTTAGAGCGTTGGGTCAGTAACCAAAAGGTTGCTGGATCAAATCCCTGAGCTGACAAGGTAAAGATCTGTTGTTCTGCCCCTGAGCAAGACAGTTAACCAACTGTTTCCCGCGTGCCGAAGACGTGGATGTCGATTTAAGGCAGCCCCCCGCACCTCTCTGATTCAGAGGGGTTGGGTTAAATGCGGAGGACACATTTCAGTTGAATGAATTCAGTTGTATAACTGACTAGGTGTCCCCCTTTCCCTAATCAGTGAGGGCAGTTTATGTAGATTGGCATAGCCTGGAAACCAGCCTGGTTCTGCTTTACACTAGCCAAACAGATGCAGGAACAGTCAAGTACCCAGAGATGTATTCATTGATGTGTCTACTGAGTTAAACATGGCATATTTGTCCAGCACATTATCTCAAGACAATTATTTGGGCATAAACTTGGCAGAGGCAACTGTTTCAACCCAATGCTCAGCACAATACACCTGACCTATCATTCACAGCATTACAACTCTTCTTACAATGGAAGTCTCCTGTGTTCACGGAGGGGCTGTATTTCTCACTGGGTTTAAATGCTACTGTTAAATCATCCTTAGACAACACTGAGTTGTGAGCCTGCCTGCTCCCCAGATAACTCTGTGACATGAACACTAAAACAAACACAATCCAAGATTTAATTAACAACACTGTTTCCATCGGGCTCCCCTGGCAACAATGAAACACAATTTCAATCCAAATCCTCTACAGCATATGTACAGAAAGTAACATTAGATTACCGGTTAAATGTTATTTAATACACTATATGGCATGTACAAACACCCATATACACTCAGTATAGCAAACACTAGGACCACCTTCCTAATATTGAATATATTTTGCCCTCAGAAGAGCCTCAATTCATCGTGCATGGACTCTTCAAGGTGTCGAAAGCGTTCCACAGGGATGCTGGCCCATGTTGACTCCAATGCTTCCCACAGTTGTGTCAAATATGCTGGTTGTCCCTTGGGTAGTTTGATTCACACTGGAAACTGCTGAGCGGGAAAAACCCAGCAGCGTTGCAGTTCTTGACACAAACCAGTACTCCTGGCTCCTACTACCATACCCCGTTCAAAGGCAGTTCAATCTTTTGTCTTGTCCATTCACCCTCTGAATGGCACACATACACAATACATGTCTCAATTGTCTCAAGGCTAAAAAAATCCTTCTCCTCCCCTTCATCTACACTGATTGAACTGGATTTAAGTGACGTCAATAAGGGATCATAGCGTTCACATGGACTACACACACTCAACACATTTTGCCATTACAAAATAAGAAACATTCATTCCTGCATTAAAAACACTCTGGTTGCAATTCAATCAAACAGCTTTGCAGAAAACTAACATCATCCCTGCTTAGAGATAATGACATTTTCAGTAATGTAACTAACCTAGATGAACCTACATGAAAAAAAGATACATTATATTATGACAATAATTCAGTAAAACCAGGATTTTCTCTGTGCAAGGATAATGTTTGATTGAATTGAGCCTGCTGAGTTGTAATGTTATATTAGTGGGTCACCTGGTCTGTGCTCGGAGTGTCTGAAATGTCATTCATGCTCCTACTTTGGGCATGACCTGCAAAACAACACAGTACATATAAACAATTGCTTAGGATATGGAGAGGGTTCTAATTATCGAAGAAAAATTTGCAAATCATTTTTTTCAAAATGAAATTAGTTCATGCCATGAAGACGATGAAATATTGTCTAGTATAGTACATATTATTATATATTGTCTAATATTCTAGAGCTTTAAACACATCTGAAAAGACAGGGAAATAATTGGATATTTAGAAGTGATACAAGAAGTCAAAGGAAGAGAGAGTGTAAGAAAGAGAGAAAGAGAGACAAACAGGTTCTAGAGAGATGATGAAAGCAGTGAGAGGTACATAGAGATAGAGATATAAACTTATCTTGCTTTGGCAATGTTAGAGGTACAGAGAGGTACACAGATAGAGAGAGGTAGAGAGAGAGAGGTACAGAGAGAGAATTAGAGAGGTACAGAGAGAGACAGAGAGGTACAGAGAGAGACAGAGGTACAGAGAGAGAGAGGGAGAGAGAGAGAAAGAGAGGTTCAGAGAGAGAGAGAGAGAGAGAGAGAGAGAGGTACAGAGAGAGAGAGGGGACAGAGAGCGAGAGAGAGAGAGATACAGAGAGAGAGAGGTACAGAGAGAGAGAGGTACAGAGCGAGAGAGAAAGAGAGAGAGAGAGAAGTACACAGAGAGAGAGAGGTACAGAGCGAGAGAGAGAGAGAGAGAGAGAGAGAGAGAGAGAGAGAGAGAGAGAGAGAGAGAGAGAGGTACAGAGAGAGAGAGAGAGAGAGAGAGAGAGAGAGAGAGAGAGAGAGAGAGAGAGAGAGAGAGAGAGAGAGAGAGAGAGAGAGAGAGAGAGAGAGAGAGAGAGAGAGGTACAGAGAGAGAGAGATTAATGGTAATCCCATGTCCACTACTACTATTATTATTACTGTTAGTCCCACCATTTATTTATATATAAATATATATATATTTTGTGTATATATATACATATATATTTTATTTAAATTTTTCGATATGTATACTTTGACAATGTAAGTAATAATAACTTGCCATGTCAATAAAGTCAATTGAATTGAATTGAATTGAATTGAGAGAGAGAGAGAGAGAGAGAGAGAGAGAGAGAGAGAGAGAGAGAGAGAGAGAGAGAGAGAGAGAGAGAGAGAGAGAGGTACAGAGAGAGACAGAGGAGCAGGCAGACTCACGCAGACGACCATAGCCTCCTGGCTGTGATTTCATGCGGAGGTCTTCTGTGGAGCGGTTGAATGCGGCCGCTGCACCTGGACTACGGGCTACGGAGGGAATACAGGTAAAGAAGACAGGAGACTGCTGAACAAGATTATAATTTCCCCTTGGGGATAAATAACGTTTGTTGAATTTAATTGAATAAAACTGAGATTATTGCATGAAAACATGTGTGGTCAATTGCAATTAATGAAAATGTAAGACAGCCTGGGCAGTGGGCATACAATTTGATGTTTGAATGTATATAAGTAGAATACAAATGTAACATTTAGCAAGTACTATAATGTGTCTCAAGCTACTGACGGCCATACTTGACCAGAGAGCATAGGGACACTCACGGGCACCACCACCGCTGGCCTTGCCCATGTCAGCCAGAGAGCGGTGGATAGGCTTTTTGGTCTGGTGCCTGTGCTTCCTCAGGAGGACAAAGCTGATCTTCTCTCTCAGGTCAGGAGATAGCATGCCCTCGTCTACCTGCTGTTCAATGATTTCATCTGGAGGAGAATGTGGTCTTATTATTGTTTGTGTAGAATCACTCACGATCACCACTTCATTTCCTTCTTGGTACCATAACACCTTTCTTGTCAACAACTGAAGGCTACTAGAATCTTAATTTGAGCCAGTTTGCTACAGCAGGAAAATAATCCTGCAGCAACAGGAAATGTGAATTATTATGTAGATTATAATTCATGGACATTTTTGTAGGTGTTGATACAAAATGTTGTACGGGAAAATCAAGTCTGAAATTTGTAAGTGGTAATTACAAACTTCAGAAGCCTTTTTAAACCTCAAATACACTACAAGTTTTACATTTCCTGTATTGCAGGAAAGTTCTCATGCAATAGGGTGATCAAATTAAGATCCTACATCTGTACACATAAGCTAACTGTTCTTAGAAGGGCAACCATGCTGAAATGCCTCTGCTTGTCAATTGTGACAGAGACTTTACATTTTTTACAGTACTACGTCTTAACATTAGTTAAGAATCACACAAACCTGATTTGGCATGGATTAGTGCTCTGTACAAAGGAGTTTGTGTTGCTCACCAACTATCTGTGGCAGTGAGTATCCCTCCAGATCAAGCAGCACAGTGCCGGTCTGTATACAGGTCCTCAGCTCAAACAGACTGTGCAGGGACAGGGTGGACACATGGGGCTTGCTCCACCTCTCTCCTCCCTCCTCCACCTTCTCTTCAAACTTCACCCACCTGGACCACAGCACAGGGACAGATAGAGGACATGAGTTGGAGGCGTCAAATGAGTTGGAAGTTAAAAATTACTAATGTCGAATCTGGTATTAGGTCAACACTGACTGAAACACTGACTGCACTCAGACATTCAGTAGCTCAGACATTCAGTAGCTCAGACATTCAGTAGCTCAGACATTCAGTACCTCAGACATTCAGTAGCTCAGACATTCAGTACCTCAGACATTCAGTAGCTCAGACATTCAGTAGCTCAGACACTCAGTACCTCAGACATTCAGTAGCTCAGATATTCAGTACCTCAGACATTCAGTACCTCAGACATTCAGTAGCTCAGACATTCAGTACCTCAGACATTCAGTACCTCAGACATTCAGTACCTCAGACACTCAGTACCTCAGACATTCAGTAGCTCAGATATTCAGTACCTCAGACATTCAGTAGCTCAGACATTCAGTACCTCAGACATTCAGTACCTCAGACACTCAGTAGCTCAGACACTCAGTACCTCAGACATTCAGTAGCTCAGATATTCAGTACCTCAGACATTCAGTACCTCAGACATTCAGTAGCTCAGACATTCAGTACCTCAGACATTCAGTACCTCAGACATTCAGTACCTCAGACACTCAGTACCTCAGACATTCAGTAGCTCAGATATTCAGTACCTCAGACATTCAGTACCTCAGACATTCAGTACCTCAGACATTCAGTACCTCAGACACTCAGTACCTCAGACATTCAGTACCTCAGACACTCAGTACCTCAGACATTCAGTACCTCAGACATTCAGTAGCTCAGACATTCAGTAGCTCAAACATTCAGTAGCTCAAACATTCAGTACCTCAGACATTCAGTACCTCAGACATTCAGTACCTCAGACACTCAGTACCTCAGACACTCAGTACCTCAGACATTCAGTACCTCAGACATTCAGTACCTCAGACATTCAGTAGCTCAGACATTCAGTAGCTCAGACATTCAGTACCTCAGACATTCAGTACCTCAGACATTCAGTACCTCAGACATTCAGTAGCTCAAACATTCAGTAGCTCAGACATTCAGTAGCTCAGACATTCAGTAGCTCAGACATTCAGTAGCTCAGACATTCAGTACCTCAGACATTCAGTACCTCAGACATTCAGTAGCTCAGACATTCAGTACCTCAGACATTCAGTACCTCAGACATTCAGTACCTCAGACATTCAGTAGCTCAAACATTCAGTAGCTCAAACATTCAGTAGCTCAAACATTCAGTAGCTCAAACATTCAGTACCTCAGATATTCAGTAGCTCAAACATTCAGTAGCTCAGACATTCAGTAGCTCAGACATTCATTCATTAAAAATTGGTGGGTTCTAGAATGACATCTGTGTATGCTGAAGGAGTGGGACAATTTGTTTTATGGCATGTGTTTTTGGTATCACCATGCACATGTTAAAATATAAATTAGCCTATACTACAGGTGACTCAGAAGTTGATAACATAGACTGTCAACTTCTTGGCATGAATTTGTAGGTTTGTGTGAGTAATCTGTTATGATTCTGTAGGTCTGTGTGAGTAATCTATTATGATTCTGTAGGTCTGTGTGTGTAATCTGTTATGATTTTGTAGGTCTGTGTGAGTAATCTGTTATGATTCTGTAGGTCTGTGTGAGTAATATGTTATGATTCTGTAGGTTTGTGTGTGTAATCTGTTATGATTCTGTAGGTCTGTGTGAGTAATCTATTATGATTGTGTAGGTCTGTGTGTGTAATCTGTTATGATTCTGTAGGTCTGTGTGAGTAATCTATTATGATTCTGTAGGTCTGTGTGTGTAATCTGTTATGATTCTGTAGGTCTGTGTGAGTAATCTGTTATGATTCTGTAGGTTTGTGTGTGTAATCTGTTATGATTCTGTAGGTCTGTGTGTGTAATCTGTTATGATTCTGTAGGTCTGTGTGTGTAATCTGTTATGATTCTGTAGGTCTGTGTGTGTAATCTGTTATGATTCTGTAGGTCTGTGTGTGTAATCTGTTATGATTCTGTAGGTCTGTGTGTGTAATCTGTTATGATTCTGTAGGTCTGTGTGTGTAATCTGTTATGATTCTGTAGGTCTGTGTGTGTAATCTGTTATGATTCTGTAGGTTTGTGTGTGTAATCTGTTATGATTCTGTAGGTCTGTGTGTGTAATCTGTTATGATTCTGTAGGTCTTTGTGTGTAATCTGTTATGATTCTGTAGGTCTGTGTGTGTAATCTGTTATGATTCTGTAGGTCTGTGTGTGTAAACTGTTATGATTCTGTAGGTCTGTGTGTGTAATCTGTTATGATTCTGTAGGTCTGTGTGTGTAATCTGTTATGATTCTGTAGGTTTGTGTGTGTAATCTGTTATGATTCTGTAGGTCTGTGTGTGTAATCTGTTATGATTCTGTAGGTCTGTGTGTGTAATCTGTTATGATTCTGTAGGTTTGTGTGTGTAATCTGTTATGATTCTGTAGGTCTGTGTGTGTAATCTGTTATGATTCTGTAGGTCTGTGTGTATAATCTGTGGGTCAGCAGTCACCTAGCAGACTCTTTCCACTCCAGCTCATCCCCGTCCTGCTGCAGCGTGTCCATCTCAGTGAACAGTGTGGGGGTGGGCATGTCATCGTCCTCTCCCAGGATATAGCGCAGCCGCTCAGCTGCAGGGGACACTGGGATGAACACACACACGCACACACCGGACACACACACCGGACACACACACCGGTCACACACACACACGTCAGATATCATCACTGATGTCAGACTCATATTTACTCTGGAGATGTTTTATTTATTTTTACTTTTATGGATCAGAAATCTAAGCATGCTTAATCTTTTCCCAGTGTGCCCACTTATTAGTTTCAAGAAATGGTGTAATGGCAGACGGTGATGATCACATTTCCTAATATCGAAAAGGTCAAGCTGAATATTAGAATTTGACTGTCTTGTTGTTATAATTCCTCACACACGTTATTATTTAGGGATGGTTTGCTGATACATCAGAAAGTGTTGAACTTGTCTTCCCCTTTCATTCCACTTAAATGGTAATGATCTGATCTTGAGCTTGACAGCATTTCTATCAATCCAACAGGAACACCCATAACTAGAGGGTTTGGTCTCCACACCGAGCGGTCAATGCTTAAGCTAACTCAGCGACTTGGCTTGTCACATTACAACCTCAATATAGGGGAGAATGCGGTGTGTTGAGACGTTTTATACATTCAGCATCACTACATCAAGGGAAATAGAGTATTTTTTCTAACAAAGATATCTATTATTCAGGATGTTGTGTATCCCTGGAAATAATCAGAATTCATTTAAAAAATAACAGCATAGCCTGTCCAGAAAAAGTGATTTCTTGGCACAACTTACCCCGGGTATGAGGTAAATTGAGCATAGGTTCCGGGTAAGTGGAGCCGCCTTGGGGTAAGTGGGTGACGGTGTCCTGTGTCTGGGTGATGGTGCTGGTAGGTCAAAGTTCAATTCATGGAATGGGGGTGTGATATATTATCTTAAATGTATGCCTACATTCAGATATAGATTTCTCTGTTCAATATCACTTACTCTTCCATCTCTTAACCAGTTATCTGGGACAGGGATGTTTCAATCTGCCAATTCATAGGCAAGTTCTCTGCATTTGAGGCTACTAAGCCCATGAAACTGGTCCGCGAGATTCTTGATTTGTTTATCAAGCTCAGACTCCAAGTCATCAGATGAGACCTTGTGTTCCTCTGCTACTCTGTCACAGCCTCACTTTCACACAGCTACATGTTTATTTTATTTGTTTGTCACTGTACCTCTTCAGTGTCATTCAGTCTATTTTTTTGCTAGTTGCTGGTACTCTTATGGACTTCTTCCCTTCTCTCACTTCCTCGGCTGCTCTGTCAAGAACCTCAAAGGAGGGGCTAGACCCCTGCTTGTTTTGCATTTGTTTACACGGGACTTGATGATGTCAGCTCTGTAACAATACAAATGCACTATCTTGAGTTCATATGGATGACACCTTGCTAAAGTACGATGCATTTATGCATAAAACTGACTAAACGTGTTGGAGACTATCTGACTGAAGGTTCTGGACTCAGAAGACCAATAGGAGGAACAGACTTAGTTGTTGCCCAGCAACAGAGACTGACTGTTTGTACTAGAAATACAAGGAGGTGACTCCAACTGTAGTCCAACTGGATTTGTACCAGAACATAGAACCTAACAGGGGTATGTAGTATGGTGGCCATTGGCTCATATTAGCCCACACAGATACAAGTATGCACTTTCATTCTAGGTTTAGGACCTCATATTGTAGCTGAGAGAGACCCCCACTGATGTATAAAATAATCTTAAAACTATCTACTTAGGTTTAGATACAAGCATCATTAAACCTATAACACAATAAATTCACTTGAAAATCAGTTTTTTCTCTCTAACATTTACATGAAGATTGACATAGATGTCCATATCTGCGTCCCAAATGACACTCTATTTCCTATATAGTGTACTACTTTTGACCTGAGCCCTATGGGTTATGGTCAAGAGTAGTGCACTAACTAGGGAACAAGGTGCCATTTGGGACACACTCCATATGTGGGTTGTAGTTAGCTGGGGGAAGGGAGCTTTGCACAGCAGCTGGTGGTCACAGTGTTCTAACCTAACCGACGGATGGACCAGAGCCGTCTATAAATTACACACTGAGCTGTAAAAGGCCATGATGGATCAATGGCTTTAAATCATTGTATCGACAGGAACCAACCCGGGAGTGGATTCCTGTTATATTGCCTGTTTGCATACATTAATACTCACAAAGACCTCACTTGTCAGCCTATGGGGAAGGACCATAGAAACAGAATCCCATCATCATAGTGACTCTATTTCTATGTAGAAAGACAGTACATGTGAATGAGACAGAGCATATTACTTTTTCCCAATGTAGAAAACATGAAAACTACTGGGAAACAAATATTCAGCAACCACCACTCCTGTGTTCCAATGGCAGCTTCATTAAATAGTACCCACAAAACACCAGTCTCAACGTCAACAGTGAAGAGGTGACTCCGGGATGCTGGCCTTCTAGGCAGAGTTCCTCTGTCCAGTGTCTGTGTTCTTTAGCCCATCTTAATCTTTTATTTTTATTGGCTAGTCTGAGATATGGCTTTTTCTTTGCAACTCTGCCTAGAAGGCCAGCATCCCGGAGTCGCCTCGTCACTGTTGACTTTGAGACTGGTGTTTTGCGGGTACTATTTAATGAAGCTGCCAGTTGAGGACTTGTGAGGCATCTGTTTCTCAAACTAGACAATCTAATGTACTTGTCCTCTTGCTCAGTTGTGCAACGGAGCCTCCCACTCCTCTTTCTATTCTGGTTAGAGACAGTTTGTGCTGTTCTGTGAAGGGAGTAGTACACAGACTTGTATGAGATCTTCAGTTTCTTGCCAATTTCTCGCATGGAATAGCCTTCATTTCTCAGAACAATAATAGACTGACGAGTTTCAGAAGAAAGTGCTTTGTTTCTGGCCATTTTGAGCCTGTAATCAAACCCACAAATGCAGATGCTCAAGATACTCAACTAGTCTAAAGAATGCCAGTTTTATTGCTTCTTTAATCAGATCAACAGTTTTCAGCTGTGCTAACATAATTGCAGGAGGGTTTTCTAATGATAAATTAGCCTTTTAAAATGATAAACTTGGATTAGCTAACACAACGTGCCATTGGAATACAGGAGTGATGGTTGCTGATAATGGGCCTCTGCACGCCTATGTAGATATTCCATTAAAAATCAGCGGTTTCCAGCTACAATAGTCATATGCAACATTAACAATGTCTACACTGTATTTCTGATCAATTTGATGTTATTTTAATGGACAAAAAATGTGCTTTTCTTTAAAAAACAATGACATTTCTAAGTGACCCCAAACTTTTGTAAGATAGTATATATTTTTTAAACCCTTACGTATTTATCCAACTGTAATAAAAACACTGACACAAACAGTTTACAAAGTGTGAGAAAATGACAGGTACGGGTAGACAGAGAGACTGTCGCTACAGTAAGCAGTTTCATTCACTTTCCCAAAATTCTCTTTATTCAGCGTTTTCTAAGCTTTCATCTCCCATAACGTTGTTGTCCTGTAGGTACTTCTGTACGACTCACAACCTTCAAACAGCTTCTAGTTTTATAGGGATAGTTCTACAAAACAACATATTTATGTGGAACTGAACTATACCTTGTATTTCCTTCTTCTCTCAAATATACTCAAACATAGCGTTCCTTTTATTCCTGTGTAACAGCCCTCTCCTAAGATTGCAGCCATGCAGATGCTCTCTTACACCAGCTAACAGGCTGACTGAGATTAACAACAGCTGCATATTCAAACTCCTGTGCTGCTTTGAACTCAGTTACACCACATAGAGTGATGTGGACAGCTTCACCTAGCAATTCAACCAGGTCAGCATTCTGGCCAAGGGATGCAATTCCAACCAAACCTGATTTATGTTCTATTTTGGTTCCTGTAAGCATTACAGATCAACTTCCTCATACAGGAAAACATATGCAGTTATCTACATTTTACATTTTAGTCATTTAGCAGATGCTCTTATCCAGAGGGACTTAGAATGAAGTGCCTTGCTCAAGGGCTTTGCTTTCAATGACTGGCCCATCATGCTTAACCTCTAGGCTACTTGCCGCCAAAAGGGAAATAACAGCTGGCTATTGAATCTGAAATACTGTCTTCGTCAACTGTCCGGACCGTGCGTCACTGAGAGTTGTTATGATGCAGCCAGCGTCACAGGAGTCTGTTGTGACTTGTGGAGGGAATGGAATGAAACAAATGGAAACCATGTGTTTGATACCATTCATTCCATTCCCTACTGGAGTGCAGCATAGTGACATGTGACTCATCATGACTCACTTGTGATGTGATGCGTGAAGTGATTAGACATGCATTTACATCATGGGTTGTTATGGTGCATAGGCACTGGAGTGTGATGTGATTAAAGCCCAGGTAGTGCACTACATAGCGAATAGGGTGCCATTTGTCACGCAGACCATGACTCACTTGTGCGGTTGATGTCTTGAGGGACTTGGAGGTCATGTGGGTCTATGAGTCCCTCCTCTAGGTCCCTGTATCTGTCTCTGTCGTCATGGTCATGGTGTCTGTGGTGGTCGTAGTGTCTGTCCCCCCTCTCCTTGTCTGCTGCCTCACGGCCCCCCGCAGAACGTCTTCGCCGGCGTTTTCGTCTGTACCCACGAGGCACCGGGACACCGATGTAGATGTTCTGCTGGTCTGTGGACAAACGGTAATGCAATTTACGTTAACATCAGAGTTGGTTACTGGGACACCAATGCAGATGGACTAATGGCCTGTAAACAAACCGTAATGTAAAGTCACATTAACATACATGATTTAAATCAGTAGAAGAGAACGTACTGCAAACATGTATTACAGAAACAGAACATCCTAAAAAAGACATTAAACTGGGCTTAATAATAGTTTTACAGTATCTAGAAAAGCCCAACAAAAACCTTGACAGACTAACATAATCACTGAGTCCGACCACATCACTCATTAATCCCTGGTACAGAAAGGGACATTTCCATAAGCGTTCAATCATTGAAACAAACAATTAATAAATTATGATACAGTGTTCATGTCTGTTTCTCTAATAATTAACCATTCTCAAGTATTTAAGCCAGGGTTGAATGACAAAGAAAATGCATTCTTGTCAATGATTTGCATGTAAAAGATAACTCTTCTTCTACACATTGTCTTTTCTTACATGACATACTTTGTCATGTTTTCCTGTCAGCAATGAACAGCAGGAACCATGTAAACTTTTGTGTTGTTTTACATTACTTTGATACCAACTGTACTGTCGCTTTGCAATGGGCTCCTTTTTGAATATCAATGCATGATCAAGTTCATTTTATGCAACAACTACATTAAAACACAATTAGAACATTGTTCTAAATCAATAATTGAATAATACGCTGTTTGCCGTAAGGACCCCTCAAAAATGAACCTAGCATGTGAGGCCTGAGGGGTAAGCCAGATCTACTCAGGGTTTTATAAAGTTATCCAGCTTCAGTTAGCTTCCCATTCCAGCTCAGGCTTCATCCGTACTAGGATGGTGGATATTACTCTTCTGCCTGCCACTAACTCTAGCAGGCTTGTAACTGTGTGTGCATGTCACACGTGACTAGTCGAATTCGGAACTCTTCACTGAGACAATGCTGAAACATCAAGCCATGGGCAAGTTAGTGTCATATTTTCACTTGTGCCAAAATCAAAATGAAAGAAAAGCTATCCTGCAAATTCAGCAGTCTTTTAGAAGTTCCGTCTTTACTTTATTACTTTGATGTAAAATACTTTTTTCCCACTCCTATCGATAAAATAATTGTATTAAGTCATACAAAAGTTTTACTGTGTGTGAAGTTTCAAATAATTTTGTCATTAGTAAATGTTTAATGTGATAGTTATTTTAACATTACTATTTTTGGTAACACTTTATTTGGATAATCCATCAGTAACATTTCAACTAACTAACTACTAACCCTAAACCTAGCTCTTACCCTAACCTTAACCTTTATCCTAACCCTAAACCTAGCTCTTACCCTAACCTTAACCTTTATCCTAACCCTAGCTCTTACCATAACCTTAACCTTTATCCTAACCCTAAACCTAGCTCTTACCCTAACCTTAACCTTTATCCTAACCCTAAACCTAGCTCTTACCCTAACCTTAACCTTTATCCTAACCCTAAACCTAGCTCTTACCCTAACCCTAACCTTAACCTTTATCCTAACCCTAAACGTAACCCTTACCCTGACCATAGCCCTAACCCTTATTTTAAACCTAACCCTAACCGTAACCTTAGCAAGCAGTTGCTTATCAACAGATAGTATGAGTATCTACAGATGGATAATCCAGACTATCCAAATAAAGTGTTACCCTATTTTTTAACACACAAAAACACATTTGATTAATAAAAAGTGGATGATGATGCAATCTTTGCGAGAGGGAGGGAATCTGATTTCATTGGTCCTCAACTCACGGCTCAGACACTTCATTCAGGATAAATATCATTAGCCCTGAATTAACCAGCAGGTTAGATCTGAAGGATTCGTTGTCATAGAAAGTTACTTGGCTAAAAAGTGATCCACTTTCGTGGTACCGGTTATCCCAAGTTGAACTCAGAGTTGATAAAAGTTACCTTTACTCACCCCTAGCTTCAGGGGTGACTAAAGATGGCGGCGCTGAGGAGGGAGCGCATCTTGCCGGTTCCTTCTAGACTTTTTTTATTGCTATTTCTACTTTGTTTGCTCAGAATGTTCGTGCAATAATTTCCTACGACCGACAAACAATTCTGGGTCATGAATCGGAAGCTACACACTAACTGCATCTCTCAGCCTCCCAGATCTGGAATACCACATCCACTCCTTCTTTCCCCTCACAGCGGCCTTACCCATTGTTGCTGACCAAGATGACCGAAGGCAACGCTGGTGATGAAGAAGAGGAAGGAAGGGGCACTCCAAGCTAGGCTGAAAAGACTGGCTACACAGCCTCTTGTTCCTAGTATTCTGATGGCTAATGTCCAATCGCTGTAAAACAAACGTTGAACTCAGAGAAAGGCTTCAATCGCAGAGGAACGTCAGGGAATGCTGTGTCTTTGTTTTTACAGAGACATGGCTTACGGACAATTCACTTGACTCTGCTATTCAACCAGACGGCTTTTCCATTTTCCGTATGGATTGAACGGCGGCTTCTGGTAAGAGCAGGGGGAGGGGTATGCATCCTCATCAACAAAACATCTCAAGCTCCTGGTCACCCGACCTGGATTTTTGATGCTAAAATATGCCGAAGGAATTCCTGTGTTGTTATCACAGTGTGTACCTACCGCCACAAGCAAACATCAAGGCGGAACTCAGCGAACTGTACAAGGACATTAGCCAGCAAGAATCCTCTCACGCGGAAGCAGTCTTTATTGTCGCAGGAGATTTTAAAACAAAGTATCACCAACATGTATCCTGCCTCATGAGAGGAAACAATGTGATGGACCATGTATATACAAACATCCGTGACAGAGGCAGAATCAATGCTGCAGGACTGTTTTGAGAATACTGATTGGAATATGTTCAAAGAGTCGACTCAGGACTCATCCATCAACATTGAGGAATATATATCATCAGTCACAGGCTTCATTAGGAGTGTTAATGATGTTGTAACAACAATAACAATCTGTACATACCCAAACCAAAAACCCTGGATGAATGCTGAAATCCGTACCATGCTAAGAGCCCATACCGCAGCATTCAATGTCAGCAGAACATATGACTCGTTGACGCGCAAAGCTTACAAGCCAAGCAGGTACAAACTCCGCAAAAAGATGATACAAACTCAAACTTGAATCGATGTTCGACAACTCAGAATTCCGACGCATGTGGCAAGGACTACAGGCTATCAGGGACTACAAAGGCAGATCCAGATGTGGTGCCCACTGAAGGCTCCCTCCCAGATGAGCTAAACACATTCTATGCTGGCTTTGAGGCAGATAATACCAAGGTATTCAGGAAGGCTCTCGCTGCTCCAGATGACCAGGTGCTTTTGCTCTCCAAGGCTGACATGAGGAAAACTCTCAAAAGATTAAATACTCACCAAGCCACCGGGCCAGATGGCATCCCTGGCCGGTTAACCAGCTGGTGGGCATCTTCTCTGACATCTTCAACCTGTCCTTGTCCCAGGCTGTAGTCCCCACTTGCTTCAAGGACACCACCATTGTCCCAGTGCCCAAAACCAATGTGACATGCCCAAATGACTATCGCCCGTCGCACTCACCACTGTCATCATGAAATACTTCAAGAGGCTGGTCATGAACCACATAAAGGCCAGCATGCTAGCCACACTGGACCCACTCCAATTTACCTACAGCTCCAACAGATCCATGGAAGATGCCATTTCCATCGTTATTCACATGGTCCTAACACACCTGGACAAGAGGAACACCTATGTAAGAATGCTGTTCATTGACTACAGTTCAGCATTCAACACTATCGTTCCTCCAAGCTCATTACCAATCTCAGAATAATGGGTCTGGACACTGAATAATGGGTCTGGACACTGCCCTCTGCAACTGGATCCTGGACTCCCTGATGGGCAGACCACAAGCTGTGAGGATTGGTAACAGCACCTCCTCCACACTGACTCTTAACACATTTCCTGCGCGTTCCCATCACAGATAACTTGACATGGACCAACAACACCCCCACTCTTGTCAAGAGGGCTCAACAGCGCCTTTACCCCCTTAGGTGGCTTAAGAAATTTGGCTTTCCACCCCGGGTCCTTGCCAAATACTACTGCTGCACCATCGAGAGCATACAGTTGCGTTATGGCCTGGTACGGGAATTGCTCGGTCCATGACCGCAAGGCCCTCCAGCGTGTGGTGAAGTTCGCCAAGTATCTCACTGGGACTGTGTTCCCACCCATCCAGGAAATATATTTGTAACGGTGCCTGAGGAAGTCCCAGGGAATCACCAAGGACCACACACACCCCAGCAACGAGCTGTTCAATCCCTTACTGTCAGGCAGACGTTATAGAAGCATGAGATCTCATACCAAAAGGCTCAGAGACTGTTTCTATCTACAAACCATCCTACTGCTAAACACTTGAACTGGACTGACCACCTGCTCTGATTCTCCGCATTTTAGCACGCACGCACGCACGCACGCACACACACACACACACACACAGTCTTGTACAGCTAATAATGGGACACACAATTCAGTCCCATTCAAAATCCAATTTTCTCTAACCCCTAACCCTAACCCTAGACCTAACCCTAACCCTAACCTAACCCGTACTCTTACCCTAACCCTAATCGTAACCCTAACCCAAAAACCTAAATTTAACCTTAAACCTAACTCTAGTGTCACGCCCTGATCTGTTTCACCTGTCTTTGTGATTGTCTCCACCCTCCTCCAGGTGTCGCCCATCTTCCCCACTATCCCCTTTGTATTTATACCTGTGTTTGCTGTTTGTCTATTTCCAGTTTGTTTTGTTCCTCAAACCTGCCAGCATTTCCCCCTTGCTCCTGCCTTGTCTATATTCCTGTTTTCTAGTTTTCCTGGTTTTGTCCTTTCTGCCTGCCCTGACCCTGAGCCTGCCTGCCATCCTGTACCTTTGCCCCACTACTCTGGATAACCGACCTCTGCCTGACCTGACCTTGAGCCTGCCTGCCATCCTGTACCTTTGCCTGCCCGTGTTCGAATTAATAAACTTTTGTTACTTCGACATTGTCTGCACATGGGACTTACCTTCAAACTTGATACCTAGCTCCTAACCCTAACCCTAAAGCTAACCCTAGCGCCTAACCCTAACCCTAAAGCTAACCCTAGCTCCTAACCCTAACCCTAACTATAACCCTAACATTAATTCTAAACTGAACCCTAAACCCACTAGAAATAGCATTTGACCTTGTGGGGACAAACAAAATGTCCTCAGTTGGTCAAATTGTTGTTTGTTTACTATTCTTGTGGGGACTTCTGTTAAACACATCCATCACAACTGCTGCTACAAGATTCTTCTTTACTATTGCTAATACTGCACAATTTAAACACTTTCCCCTCAATCCCCCATTCCCCTATACTTGTGTAAATATTGGACTATAAATTGTGCCTTCCTGTATTATACTTATGCTAAAATTCTATTCTACTGAGCCATTTACTTTATATTCATATTCTTATATTTTATTATTTATTATTGTCGAGAAGGAATCCGCAAGTAAGAATTTATTTGGACGGTGTATACCATGTGTACCCTGTACATACGACTAATAAAACTTGAAACATAAAAAGTCTGTGACATCCGCCTCAGTGCAAAGCTAAATACAGAGAAATCAATGCTGGAACAACAACATACAGCCCTGCTGGAAATACACACATCCCTGCTGCCAAATGGATAGATAGGGGCCTGCTTAGGACATGGTGAACCAAACTGAAAGTACATACACACATGAACACTCATATTCACATATAAAATGGTATCCAATGCCCATCATGATCCTGTTATTCTTTCATCTTTGTTATTGCCAATTATCATCACATAGGACATGATCAATTCTTCAAGATAAACAGCACATTTACACAAATTATCAGATCTAATAATGATACATTAGATACTTAAATACACGGAAATGATGCATGTCATTTCATTCCATTTTAGCCAGGATAGTCCACTCAGTAATAATTGCCACTGTTTTACACAATACTGGAATTGAAAACAAACTAACAGTAACTGTAAATCTCTCAAGTCCATTCTTGTAGGCAACAGACTGTGAGACCTATTCCATCATGATAGGTCTATTGTACATTATACATCATGTATTTTTATTGTAGATGAGAACAGATTCCTGATATACTGTGCTGTGCCTCACTTACCCTCCTCCTCATCATATCCATGGTGAATGCCCCCCATACCCCGGTCTCCCATACCCCGGTCTCCCATACCCCGGTCTCCCATACCCCGGTCTCCCATTCGCTCATGGTCCATCCTGGGAAAAAAGAAAGACAGTAAGGGGAAGATATGTCCTAAAGAACTGTGTGTATTTAGCACAGTTAACACAATCTTAGTTGACAACCAATCGGTTTCTGCGATCAATCAGAATGGTTAGAATGTATTTGCGTTCTAGAAATCATCGGAGAGGTACTCAGATCCAGACGCATTGCGGAGAAGAAAATATTGTCAGTGAGCGTGGCGTAGCATTTGGCCGGAGAAAAAAGTTTGGATAGCCAGGCAATACACAACGATCATGTTCACAAATTACAGGTCAGTGTGTGTACAGACTGAGTGCCAAACATTTCCCATATCTGGGAGACCCCGAGAATGTAGCGAACGTGCCAAGGATTTGAGGGGCGAGACAGTGCACATATACTGTATGCACTTAGAAGAGTGCTTGCATGGTTGTGACTGACTATATAGCTACTATTGTGTGTGCGTGTGTGCGTATGTGTGAGTGTCCGTGCGTGTGTGTGTGCGTGCGTGCGTGCGTGTGTGTGAGACCCAACTGAAGCCTGGTAAGCCCAGGAGCAGTAAGCCCTGTGCATTGACCTGCATGTGAGGCTGCTGCTGCTGAGGATCACAGATCAATGTGGAAATAATTAAATGGCAGGTCAACTCAATGGAAATGTAATAATTAAAACAGATGAGCAGAGTACTTCATGCACGTGACATTTTGACATACCACTAGATATGGGGTAATGCCATTCACAATACTTAGGCTTCTCATGTTTGTGTGTCTTACTATTCCCAGGTAACATCACAACGTGGCACACAAAGCTCATAAACAATACTGACTAAACTACACATTCATAAAGTAGCCTCAGGGCATTTCCATGTAAAAAAAGCCCCATGAGGTTCATAGGGGCACAACACATTTGAAGTCAAATGAAAGCTAAGAGTCTAAATATTTTTTTTAAATAAGAGATATTTACATTTTGTAACTATTTTTCATCCTAAAAATTGGGATTTGATTTCTGGTCAAACAGATGGAAAAGGGGTCTTAGAAAACATCTATCAGATAAAGTCTTAAAAGGTGTTAGAAATATATCAGAACACAACAATGTTGAAGTAAAGACTCCTGCCAACTAATATCAGCACATATTTAGTTTTGCAGAAATGATTTATCTTCTGTAAGTTTAAGAAACATTGCTTAGTGTCTTGCCATTCTGTTACCAAAAATCCCCATATCTTTAAGATATTTTCTAATTTCTCTTCCTCATGAGGGAAGTAACAAGTAAAAGGTAGACCTACCAATTGTTATAGTGTTTTTACTGATAACAATTTGGTTTATGATTTATTAAGTGATTCAAATGTGTCATTCTGTTACCAAATCGGTAACCAAATCAATTACCAAAAACTCAGTAACAGAACGACTGCAACTGAATTAGCTACAATGGGAATTCATAGTAGTCACAAACCACTGTTGGCTCAACTGCTATTGTCCTCTCTTCCACTGGCATACTTTGATGTTCTGCTAATAACTGTTGTCTTTGTCTTTCTGTCACGTGGTGGTCAAAGCAAGAATGTGAAAACAGTCTGGACAACCTCTCCCTCTTTCTCTTCTCTCTCTCCAGTTAATGTCAACACTACCAACTATTACTGACACCTACCCACCAACTGATACCGGACGTGGAAAATTAGTTGACATTTTGTCAGTTCAAATCTGAAATAATCATAGACGTCTGTTTCACAAGTTTGGACAACACACTACAGTACAGTATAGTTCAGTATAGTACAGAACAGTATAGTTCAGTACAGTACAGAACAGTAAAGAAAGATATAGCAGAGTATAGGTCAGTACAATACAGTACAGTACTGTACAGTAGAATAAGGTTTAGTACAGTAGAGCACACTATAGTAGAGTACAGTATAATTGATTGTATTGTATTGTACTGTACTGTACTGTACTGAACTCTACTCTACTATAATGTGCTGTGCTATACTGTACTCTACTGTTCTCTACTGTGATGTCCAAACTTGTGAAACACATCAGTCTATGATTGGTACAGATTTGGTCCAGTGCGGACCAACAAAATGTGGTCTTGTTTGGGGGCGGAGCCTCATTCGGGGCGGCAGGTAGCCTAGTGATTAGCGCGTTGGGCCAGTAACCGAAAGGTTGCTAGATCGAATCCCCGAGCTGACAAGGTAAAAATCTGTTGTTTTGCCCCTGTTCCTAGGCCGTCATTGTAAATAAGAATCTGTCCTAAACTGACTTTCCTAGTTAAATAAAGGTTAAAGAAAAAGAAAAATAGAATAATAGCCAGTGTGTAGAATAATACCCCAAAATATTACATATTTCTACCTTTGTGTGCCTATTCAGGATACATCACCATGAAGAGAATGACATTCATAATTATGCATTTCTGTATAGTACAGATCAGGGACCCATGATGTCATTCTGTTACCGCAATTCTGTTACCAGGTGTTAATCCACTTCACCTACTGTAGTTCAATAACCAAAAGAGATTTTTTCAAACCCAAGGTGTCAGTCATATCATAGCTGACACCGCATTCTTTCTGCAGACTGCAATTTTCAGTGGAAATTGTTAAAATGAGTAATTGTGCATAGAGTTGTATGGTTTGTTTAACTTTGCAATCAATGGTTTTTGTTTGACATACATTTGAAGTAAAATATCTGCGTCTCAGCGTCATTCTGTTACTGTGGAATTGCCCCTGACTACATTGACTCCACTTTAACACAAAATCAACAAGCATGAAAAGAGTAACAATAGTTAATATCCATTTCCTTTCAAACTATACCACCTGTGTATGCCTTGCTACCAACTATGAGTCCACCCTTTGCTAATATCACTATCCAACCTACAATTACTATCAAATGGATAGCAGGCAGAGTAGGAAAAAGCTTGGTTAAGGCCATAGATGGTTAAGGCTGTGTTGAGCCTGTGTTGAGCTTGCGTGGCTCCTGTGTGTGGCTCTTGTTACTGTTGGCTTCCTGTGTGTGTAATTAGTCCTGTCACATCAGTGTCCTTCACACCCAGTGGGCAGGCTGAGTGGGACCTGCAGGCCATCACCGCTCTGCTCTGACAGCCTGATCGATCCGCCTGCAAAGGCACTTAAACTCAATGTGAACAGCCACAGCACACTGATACAAACAATGGTTCTCTCTTTCGCTCTCTCTCTCTCTGTCACTCTCCCTTTCTCTCTCTCCCCTATCCCCCCCCCCTTTTCTCTCTCTAAACACACGTGCACTGCACTCCCCCATCTCACCTTGGTGCACAATCAATTGTCACATCACATCTGCCTTGCAGATTATACTCTTTCTCGCTGAAAACAACCCCTGCACCCAAAAAAGGCCAGCCCTCTGACATTTCTGTTGTATGAGTATCAGGACCCGTACTGCTTACAGTTCTTATTTCATTTGCTATTTAAAGATAAAATAAAGTGGTGTTTAATACATTGTAAATCAGTTTGCAGCAATTTAATTCCATGAAACCAAATTACATTGGCAGTTATCACAATTTCCTGTTCAAACATATTGTTTCCCAAAGATATGACACATTGAGTTGAACAAAATTTAGTTTTGTACCCCAATTATGTTTATTCCCCAAGAACATTGCTTCTTAGATCAATTTGCTCAAAAACTTAAACTGCTCAAAGACTTCAGTCATTTTTGTGCCCATATCTCTACAAGACTATTCATTGACAGGCGCCAGTTCATATATATATGCTGTGATATCCAAGCCTACAAGATAAAACATAATTCCCAAATTAAATTTAATAAACCATCAAGTTTCAACAATTTATACAGACTTTAGGAAATCATCATCTTTCAGTAAGTAGTTGACAGTGTGAGTTTCGGTTCTATTTGCCATCTCCAGCAGGGAGCCTTGATTCTGCAAATGGAACCAGACTAAACAAGACCCAGAGGACAGGTTAATATATGCACAAAGATGGCTTACCTGGTGTAGTTTCCTGGCCTGAAATGAGCAAATGGAGAGAGAGAGGTATGCTGTTAATTGCAAGGATGCATCAATGAAAACATAGTCTACTGTACCAATGGAGCTCTAATGAACTACTGACAACACCAAACTGAGGAATGGGGAAGAGTTGTTCTCTCTCAGTTCACCCCCCCCCCCCCTCTCTCTCTCTCATCGTCCTAACTCTCTCTCTCTAACAGGACAACTGGGATTGAGGCTGAGCTACAGGCTGGTTTGGGTGGTGGTGGGGTTGATCAACCTTCTACAGTGATATGACTACTCTATATGTGACCATAGGAATTCCCTCACTCACACACATACCCTTCAGATGACCAGGGCATAACATATTTATATTGTCAGTTATACAGTTTTTCTATTAAATTGAACACTGGATGCCGGTTCCACCATCAATGAGGTGTACTTATTTCGAACACTAGTTACCCCCGCCACACACAAATAAACCAACTGTTATATACCTTCTGTCTAGAGAAACTACATCATCATTGATTCTCACTGTAGTAGGCTTGCCTGATGTGATGACTCATCTTGAATTTAACTCCACTTCGCTCTCTGGATCTGCCATCCTAGAAGTCGCTGTCAAAATGAAGGGTGTTGTACAAAAGAAAGTGGAATGCAAACAGAATGTGGGGGGGGGGGGCACCTGGATTTGTATTTGTATTTTATACTTGGAATCGCATTGTCTGAGAGAGATTTACACGGTTAGGAAAATGTCACGCCAGGGTAAGCCTACACGAAACAGCCCTTATTTTAAGTGTTTATAAAATCCTCTATGGGAAAACTGAATGGTCGAAAAAACGATTGTAACCATTTCCCTGTTTAACCGCTAGATTTGATGGGTATTATGACTCACACTGTGGTACTCTATGATGGTATTACCCAATAGTTTATATGTACACTAGATGACTGACGGGGGGCGCTGTTTTGAAGCCACTGCACCTCTATCTTTACACTCCCCCACCATTGTAAAAAATATTTTGGAAGCTATAGAAATGCATTTATTAATGTCTATATTTCTTTTTGCCACGTTTATTATATTACAGACACCTTAATGTATACTTTTACATAATATTATGTGAGCTAAACATATATATATTTTTATCCTTAAAGTAGAATTTTTTGAAAGTTCTAATGTTACTGTCCCCACTACAACAACAAAATAGTTAAATACATGTCATTTTGTCCTCAAAACATTAATTTAAATACTGTAGAATCAACTCTGATTGAGGACTGCCAGGCAGGTAGCCTGGTGGGTAGGAGCGTTGGGCCAGCAACCGAAGCTGGATCGAATCCCTGAACTGACAAGGTAAAAATCTGTCGTATCTGCCCCTGAACAAGTCAGTAAACCCACTGATGACGTGGATGTCAATTAAGGCTGCCCCCCGCATTGAGTGATCCTTCCTTAACCCATAGGAAGTTGACTGCTTTAAAATGGTGTAAGTCCTCAACAGCAAAGTCCATGCAAAAACGGGTTATTTCCAAGTATCTATCTCTATAGGTTTTACTAATCAAAAAAGGAAAGGATGACTGGTTTTATATCTTTTAAAATAACCTCATATTCTCAGGTTCTTCTAATTGTTCAGATTTTTGCATGTCAGCTACCAAACACATTGCATTTTATTTATATTCCTATTGTGATTGGTCCCTGGAGCAATAGGAATCCATTTCAAAAGGGTCCTTGCTATCCAGGTTCCTTGGGACATTGCTTGAGAGGGTAATCCAGTAAATATTGTAAGTGAATATGTAAGAACTCAGTACTATGCTGTCTTGAATATATTCACTGATGCATCTAAGGACCCTAAAACAGGGAGGACAGGTGCAGGTTTTAGTGTTCCTGAGTTTAAGGGAACAGTGACAAAAAGAGCAACAGATCATTTATCTGTTTACACAATGGAGTTGTTATCTGCTCTGTCTCATGTGCAGCACTGATGAGTTTAAATGAATTTGTGTCAAAGGAGCGTCCAATATGTATTGTATGTGATTTTGCAGTGCCTGTTTAGAGTGAGACAGCTTGGGGTAATGCTAGCAGTGGCGTGTGTTCATGGGTGCCATGAGAAGCCATATTTCCCCCAAAAATGTACCAATATATAAATTCTATAGCATAAAATAATTGATATTTCGTCTCTCCGTGTTTCATAATTTTCCTTCAGTTTGCAAGAGGCTGAATGTATCTCACAGGAGAAAGCATCCGAGCGAGAAAAACAGCGCCCCTTTGTCTCTCTACGTGTAGGCCAGCTAACTGATGCGGTCTGGTCCAAACCAGTATGACATCGTTGCCGCCCGTAGCATTGAAGGCAAGGGAAGTGTAACGGCTTTCTTCTTCCTCCTCTGATGAGGAGTAGTAGGAAGGATCGGAAGACCAATGCGCAGCGTGGTACGTATCCATAATGACTTTTAATAAGAATGAATACAACAAAATACAAACTAACAAAGTGAAACAAAAAGGAAAACCGAAAACAGTTCTGTTTGGTGCAGACACACAAAGACTGAAAAAAAACACCCACAAAACCCAACAGAAAACAGGCTACCTAAATATGGTTCCCAAACTCTGTGTTGTCGTATGTTGACATGCCATGCTATGTTGTTGTCTTAGGTCTCTCTTTAATGTAGTGTTGTGTGTTTTTTCCTATTTTGAAATGTTTTTATTTTTATTTTTTAATCCCAGCCCCTGTCCCTGCAGGGGGCCTTTTGCCTTTTGGTAGGGCATCATTGTTCTTAACTGATATGCCTGGTTAAATAAAGGTAACATTTTTTAATATATTTTTTTATCTCTGTAGTTCTAAATCAATAGTTGTTTAGTTGTCCGAAAATGGTGGAAACATTAATTTGCTTGACCATGCTGTAGGTCATGTAACTGTCTGTTACGGTACATGCAATATTCTTTGTGGACTTCACTGGACAGAGGTTGCTATCTGGTTTTGTGATAAAACAAAGGTGTGGTTGAATTTATTCTGCCATTGTGCCTTCTAATTGTCTCGGCCTTTAGGCCTATATATCACGGTCGCAAGGCAAATTAATTAACATGTTGTAAAGCAAACAGCGGGGGTACTCGTTCCCAGCAGGCTCTCAAACATCCTATCAATATGATGTTGAAATGGGATAAAAATAACAGTGGTTAAAAACAAATGTCAAGAGTTGTGGAACAGGGAGGGAAAGGGAAGAGAACTGTTTAAGATCCAGGAAAAGATGGATGCAGGGAGGTCCTCAGGTCGAGAGAGAAGGGAGAAAAGTGTCATCACAAGGCTGAGACACATGGCTCAACAGTATATTGAAATTGGTAGGAAAACATCTGACTGGGAGGAATGATCACTGTCAAGAAGAAGGATGCCTTGGAACATCCAACTCTGACATCACCCCATTGAAATTGCGTTAAAATGGTTAAGGCAAGGTGTCACACCCTGATCTGTTTCACCTGTCCTTGTTATTGTCTCCACCCCCTCCAGGTGTTGCTTATTTTCCCCAGTGTATTTATCCCTGTGTTTCCTGTCTCTCTGTGCCAGTTCATCTTGTATGTTCCAAGTCAACCAGCGGTTTTTCTATTCTCCTTTTTCTAGTCCTCCTGGTTTTGACCCTTGCCTGTTTCTGGACTCTGTACCCGACTGCCTGACCATTCTGCCTGCCTTGACCTCGAGCCTGCCTGCCACTCTGTACCTCCTGGACTCTGAACTGGTTTTGACCTTTTGCCTGTCCACTTCAAATTCTCTTGCCTACTCCTTTTTGGATTATTAAACATCTAATACTCCAACCATCTGCCTCCTGTCTCACTTTGTGTTATGATAAAGGGTTAAAACTTCTTGTCAATAGGGGGGCGCTATTTTCACTTTGGAAAAAATCGTGCCCAATTTAAACGGCCTCGTACTCTATTCTAGATCATACAATATGCATATTATTATTACTATTGGATAGAAAACACTCTCAAGTTTCTAAAACTGTTTGAATTATATCTGTGTAAAACAGAACTCATTTTGCAGCAAACTTCCAGACAGGAAGTGAAAAATCTGAAAACGAGGCTCTGTTTCAGTTGCCTTATATTTATCGATATGCATGCACTTCATACGCCTTCCACTAGATGTCAACAGGCAGTGGAAGGTGGAATGGGGTGTCTAGCTTGATCTGAGGTCAAACAAGAGCTTTTGGAGTGGCAGGTCAGGAATTTCCTTTCTCTACCTAGGCGCGCGAAGCACATCCATATTGTCTTCTGATAAGTGTTCGGTATACACGGCTAATATCTCCGGCTCTGATTTTATTTGATACATGTGATAATAACATCGTAAAGTATGTTTTTTCAACCGAGTTTTATCAGATTTTTCAACGTTTATTGGGACTTTTGGAGTTTTACGTTCTTTGCGTCGAGAGAAGATGGGAACGTCATCAACATTGGCTAGCATTGTGGCGCGAATTCGACAGGAGAAAAGGACATTCTAAAACCAAACAACGATTTATTCTGGAAATAGGACTCCTTGTACAAGATTCTGATGGAAGCTCAGCAAAAGTAAGAACAATTTATGATGTTATTTCTTATTTCTGTGGAAAATGTTATTTCTATTCTCCGCCGTTTTGGCGGGCGCTGTCTCGCAATAACGCAAGCTGTTTGTTATGGTAAAGTTATTTTTTTAAATCTAACACGGCGGTTGCATTAAGAACCAGTGTATCTTTCATTTGCCATACAACAAGTATTTTTATGTAAAGTTTATGATGAGTTCTTTGGTCAGATTAGGTGAGTGTCCAAAATAGCTCCGGACATTCTGGTGAATCGATGCTACATATTCACAATGTATAACCACGGTTTGCAGCTCTAAATATGCACATTTTCGAACAAAACATAAGTGTATTGTATAACCTGATGTTATAAGACTGTCATCTGATGAAGTTGGTCAAGGTTAATGATTAATTTTATATCTTTTACTGGTTTTTGCGATAGCTACCTTTTGCGGTGAATAAATGCATTTGTGTGTTTGGCTATTGTGGTAAGCTAATATAATTCTATATTGTGTTTTCGCTGTAAAACACTTAAAAAAATCGTAAATATTGGCTGGATTCACAAGATGTTTATCTTTCATTTGCTGTACACCATGTATTTTTCATAAATGTTTTATGATGAGTATTTAGGTATTTCACGTTGCTCTCTGTAATTATTCTGGCTGCTTTGGTGATATTTTTGATGGTAGCTGCAATGTAAAACTATGATTTATACCTCAAATATGCACATTTTCGAACAAAACATACATTTATTGTATAACATGTTATAAGACTGTCATCTTATGAAGTTGTTTCTTGGTTAGTGACAAATTATATCTCTATTTGGTCGGTTTTGTGATAGCTACCTATGCGGTAGAAACATGGTGAAAATATGCGGTTGAGTCTTTGGCTATTGTGGTTAGCTAATAGAAATACATATTGTGTTTCCGCTGTAAAACATTTTAAAAATCGGAAATGATGGCTGGATTCACAAGATGTTTATCTTTCATTTGCTGTATTGGACTTGTGATTTCATGAAAATTATATTATATGATATCCCTGTCCCGTTAGGCTAGGCTATGCTAGTCAGCTTTTTTGATGAGGAGGATCCCGGATCCGGGAGAGAGAAGTGGTCGAGGTTTTAAGGTAAGGGTTTTGGTTGGGATTATGGTAAGGTTTAAGGTTAGGGTTTATGGACGTCCCAAGGATGCCGGATAGCACTAACTATTCACTAACTATTTCGAAAGGTATATAAATCTCCACTGATTTTAGTAACAAAACACCTCCAAGTAAAACAAACTTTTCCCTTTTTTTGTCAAAGCGCAGGTAGTCTGTGATCCTTTCCACACACACTCAAGCTGCACAATTGTGGCATGAAAAATATAGCCCCCTCAATAGGGTCGACAAGTATGAAGGTAAGTCTACTTACCAGAATGCTTTTGAGCTGTCTGTCACTCCTCTCCCCATTCACACGGTGTCCTTAGTGACCATTGCTCAGTGGCCTACACTGATGGAGAGGCGGGCTGCATTGCAAGCATAGGCAAATAGAAATTGCCTAAGCATTAGAGGTCCAATGCAGTTGTTTTTATCTCAATATAATTTCTGGCTAACAAGTAAGTACGTTACTGTGATTGTTTTCTATTAAAATGGTCAAAACAAATAGCTTCTTAGCAAAGAGCAATTTCTCAAGCAACAGTTTTGCTAGGACTTGATTGGGAGTGGTCTGAGTGGGGAGGGGACTGTTGTCATGAATTCACATTGGAAGAACAACTCCATCCCACCAAAACAGACACCTGCTTGGAAATAGGCTACAATGACACCAACATTATGTGATAAGGAATAAAGCAAGCTATATGGCCTACTCAACTCACTTTTATTATTTTTATTTCACCTTTATTTAACCAGGTAGGCCAGTTGAGAACAAGTTCTTATTTACAACTGCAACCTGGCCAAGATAAAGCAAAGAAGTGTGACAAAAACAACACAAAGTTACACAAACAAATGTACAATCAATAACACAATAGAAAAATCTATGTACAGTGTGTGCAAATGTAGGGAGGTAAGGCAATAAATAGGCCATGGAGGCAAAATAATTACAATTTAGCATTAACACTGGAGTGATAGATGTGCAGATAATATGCAAGTAGAGATACTGGGGTGCAAAAGAGCAAGAGGATAAGTAACTAAATGGGGATGAGGTAGTTGGGTGTGCTATTTACAGATTGGCTGTGTACAGGTACAGTAAGCTGTAAATGACATCGCTGAAGTCAAGGATCGGTAGCATAGTCAGTTTTACGAGGGTATGTTTGGCAGCAATAGTGAAGGAGGCTTTGTTGCGAAATAGGAAGCCGATTCTAGATTTAATTTTGGATTGGAGATGCTTAATGTGAGTCTGGAAGGAGAGTTTACAGTCTAACCAGACACTTAGAATATGTGGACAACTACAAATACCTAAGTCCGAACCGTCCAGAGTAGTGATGCTAGTCGGGCGGGAGGGTGTGGGCAGTGATCGGTTGAAGAGCATGCACTTAGTTTTACTTGCATTTAAAAGCAGTTGGAGGCCTCGGAAGGAGTGTTGTATGGGATTGAAGCTCGTTTGGAGGTTTGTTAGCACGCTGTCCAAAGAAGGGCCAGATGTGTACAGAATGTTGTCTGTGTAGCAGTGGATCAGAATCACCAGCAGCAAGAGTGACATCATTGATATGTACAGAGAAAAGAGTCAGCCCGAGAATTGAACCCTGTGGCACCCCCATAAAGACTGCCAGATGTCCGGACAACAGGCCCTCCGATTTGACACACTGAACTCTATCTGAGTAATAGTTGGTGAACAAGGCGAGGCAGACATTTGAGAAGCCAAGGCTATTGAATCTGCTGATAAGAATGCTGTGATTGACAGAGTCGAAAGCCTTGGCCAGGTCGATGACGACGGCTGCACAGTACTGTCTATTATCGATGGCGGTTATGATATTGTTTAGGACCTTGAGCGTGGCTGAGGTGCACCCATGACCAGCTTGGAAACCAGATTGCATAGTGGAGAAGGTACGGTGGGATATGAAATGGTCGGTGATCTGTTTGTTAACTTGGCTTTCAACGATTATAGAAAGGCGGGGCAGGATGGATATAGGACTATAACAGTTTGGGTCTAGAGTGTCTCCCCCTTTGAAGAGGGGGATGACCGTGGCAGCTTTCCAATTTTTGGGGATCTCAGACGATACGAGAGGTTGAATAGGCAAGTAATGGGGGTTGCAACAATTTTAGCGGATCATTTTAGAAAGAGTGGGTTCAGATTGTCTAGCCTTGCTGATTTGTAGGGATCCAGATTTTGCAGCTACTTCAGAACATCAGCTCTCTGGATTTGGGTGAATGAGAAGCAGGGGAGGGGGGCTTGGGCAAGTTGCTGCAGGGGGTGCTGAGATGTTGGTAGGGGTAGCCAGGTGGAAAGAATGGCCAGCCGTACAAAAATGCTTATTGAAATGGTCGATTATTGTAGATTTATCGGCGGTGACAATGTTTCCTATCCTCAGTGCAGTGGACAGCTGGGAGGAGGTGCTCTTTGAGTTTGAAGGTACAGTATCACATTGAGGAAATCCAAAGAGAGCTGCTCTTATCTGCCCTTACTGCTTGAGAATAAGCGATTGAATGGAGTTCATGATTTAATAGAATTTCCATGTCTAATCTCAAAGGCTAATATGGAAGTATATCTCCTTTCATATGGATGACAAAAATGTAATTCATAATTTGAGTCCCCAGGAAAGGATACAATGACCTCTGCCTTTGCTGTGATAATATGTACGGCCATGCTTCAGTAGTAAATTAATTATTTTCCATTTTATGGACTGTCTCGCTACTTCAGAGGTAGACACCTAGTCAGTTGCACACAACTGAACGCATTCCACTGAAATGTGTCTTCCACGTTTAACCCAACCCCTCTGAATCAGAGAGGTGCAGGGGGGGCTTCCTTAATCAAGGTCCACATCATCAGCACCAGAAGAGATTTTGTTACCTCAGGGATTCAAACCAGCAACCATCCAGTTACTGGCCCAAGGCTCTTAACCGCTAGACTACCTGCCACCGGCTGATTTTTGTTGGAGTGGATGGTTGGCTGGCCGAAACAACATAATTATAATCATTTGTACACTGCAAATTGACCACAACTAAACCCTAAATAGAGATTATATATGAACAATAAAACACTAATACAGTTGAAGTTGGAAGTTTAGCTACATAGGTTGGAGTCAATAAAACTCGTTTTTCAACCACTCCACAAATTTCATGTTAACAATCTATAGTTTTGGCAAGTCGGTTAGGACATCTACTTTGTGCATGACACAAGTAATTTTTCCAACAATTGTTTACAGACAGATTATTTCACTTATAATTCACTGTATCACAATTCCAGTAGGTCAGAAGTTTACATACACTAAGTTGACTGTGCCTTTAAACAGCTTGGAAAATTCCAGAAAATTATGTCATGGCTTTAGAAGCTTCTGATAGGCTAATTGACATAATTTGAGTCAACTAGAGGTGTACCTGTGGATGTATTTCAAGGCCTACCTTCAAACTCAGTGCCTCTTTGCTTGACATCATGGGAAAATCAAAAGAAATCAGCCAAGACCCCCAGAAAACAAATTGTAGACCTCCACACATCTGGTTCATCCTTGGGAGCAATTTCCAAACGCCCGAAGGTACCACGTTCATCAACAGTAGGCAAATATAAACACCATGGGACCACGCAGCCGTCATACTGCTCAGGAAGGAGACGCGTTCTGTCTCCAAGAGATGAGCGTACTTTGGTGCGGAAAGTGCAAATCAATCCCAGAACAACAGCAAAGGAGGAAACGGGAGGAAAGGAGGAAACAGGTACAAAAGTATCTATGTCCACAGTAAAACAAGTCCTATATCGACATAACCTGAAAGGCCACTCAGCAAAGATGAAGCCACTGCTCCAAAACCGCTATATAAAAAGCCAGACTACGGTTTGCAACTGCACATGGGGACAAAGATCGTACTTTTTGGAGAAATGTCCTCTGGTCTGATGAAACAAAAATAGAACTGTTTGGCCATAATGACCATTGTTATGTTGGGAGTAAAATGGGGGAGGCTTGCAAGCCTAAAGAACACCATCCCAACCGTGAAGCATGGGGGTGGCAGCATCATGTTGTGGGGGTGCTTTGCAGCAGGAGGGACTGGTGCACTTCATAAAATAGAAAATTATATGGATATATTTAGCAACATCTTAAGACATGAGTCAGGAAGTTAAAGCTTTCAAATGGGTTTTCCAAATGGACAATGACCCCAAGCATACTTCCAAAGTTGTGGCAAAATGGCTTAAGGACAACAAAGTCAAGGTATTGGAGTGGCCATCACAAAGCCCTGACCTCAATCCTATAGAAAATTTGTGGGCAGAACTGAAAAAGCATGTGCGAGCAAGGAGGCCTACAAACCTGAATCAGTTACACCAGCTCTGTCAGGAGGAATGGGCCAAAATTCACCTAACTTATTGTGGGAAGCTTGTGGAAGGCTACCCGAAACGTTTGACCCAAGTTAAACAATTTAAAGGCAATGCTACCAAATTCAAATTGAGTGTATGTAAATTTCTGACCCATGTGATGAAAGAAATAAAAGCTGAAATAAATAATTCTCTCTACTATTATTCTGACATTTCACATTCTTAAAATAAAACGGTGATCCTAACAGACCTAGGACAGGACATTTTTAGTAGGATTAAATGTCAGGAATTGTGAAACATTTAGTTGAAATGTATTTAGCTGAGGTGTATCTCAACTTCCGACTTCAACTGTATATCTTGACTAACTAAATGTTCAAGCCCCTGTTAGAATCACCTGTGACAGTGATTACAGCGTCTTTCTGTTTAAATCTCTAAGAGCTTTGCACACCTGTAATGTACAATATTTGCGCTGTAATGGGACATTTTTAAAAACCATGTGAAACTGTCCTATTATAATGTCCTGTTCTTCTGAGTATAATTTGGTACTGAATACCAGCTTGCTCCTGTGTCCTTGTAGGAGAACTGAAAGTCCCACCCAAGAACAGGAAACTATAAAGATACGTGCTTATCACCCAATGCTTCGGAATTCAGACTATCTGCACTGCGCTGTGTAACTCTGTTCTCATGAGTTCACAAAAATAAAGAATCTTAGTTTGACTTGGACTCCAGCAAATCCTTATTTTATAATATCCACCGCAGCACGTTATTCTTTTTTAAATTCTTCAAACTCTGTCAAGTTGGTTGTTGATCATTGCGAGACCGACATTTTCAAGTCTTGCTATAGATTTTCAAGATGATTTAAGTCAAAACTAATGGGTACAGGAACATTCAATGTCGTCTTGGAAAGGAGCTCCTGAGTGGCGCGGGTGTCCATAGCTGGCCACAATTGTTAGGGGAGGATTTGGCCGGAGTCATTGTAAATAAGAATTTGTTCTTAACTGACTTGCCAAGTTAAATAAAAAAGTATATTTGGCTTTGTGTTTTAGGTTATTGTCCTGCTGAAAGGTCAATTTGTCTCCAAGTGTCTGTTGGAAAGCAGACTGAACCAGGTTTTTTTCTCAGATTATTTTCCTGTGCTTAGCTCTATTCCGTTTCTTTTTATCCTAAAAAACCCTCATCCTTGCAGATGACAAGCATACCCATAACATGATGCAGCCACCACCATGCTTGAAAATATGAAGAGTGTTACTCAGTGATGTGTTGTGTTGGATTTTTCCCAAACATAACACTTTGTATTCAGGACATGTTTTGCAGTTGTACTATATTGCAAACATGATGCATGTTTTGGAAAAAATGTATTCTGTACAGTGTTCCTTTTCACTCTGTCATTTATGTTAGTATTGTGGAGTAACGACAATGTTGTTGATCTCTCCTCAGTGTTCTCCTATCACAGCCATTAAACTCTGTAACTGTTTTAAAGTCACCATTGACCTCATGGTGAAATCCCTAAGCGGTTTCCTTCCTATCCAGCAACTGAGTTAGGAAGGACACCTGTATCTTTGTAGTGAATGGGTGTATGATACACCATCCTAAGTGGAATTAATAACTTCACCATCTACCAATAGGTGCGCTTCTTTGCAAGGCATTGGAAAACCTCCCTAGTCTTTGTGGTTGAATCTGTGTTTGAAATTCAGTGCTCAAATGAGGGACCTTACAGGTCATTTTATGTGTGGGGTACAGAAATGATTATAGTCATTCAAATCATGTTAAACACGATCATACAACTCATTATGTGACTTAGCAAATGTTTACTCCTGAACTTATTTAGGCTTACCATAATAAAGGGGATGAATACTCATTGACTCAATACATTTCAGTTTTTCAGTTTTTATTAATTTGTACAAGATTCTAAAAACATAATTCCACTTTGACATGATGGGGTATTGTGTTAAGGCCAGTGACACAATATCAAATGTTATTCGTCACATACACATATTTAGCAGATGTTATTGCGGGTGTAGCGAAAAGCTTGTGTTCCTAGCTCCAACAGTAATATCTAACAATTCACAACAATACACACAAATCTAAAAGTAAAATAATGGAACTAAGAAACATAGAAATATTAGTACAAACAATGTCGAAGTGGCATTGACTAAAATACAGTAGAATAGAATACAGTATATACATATGAAATGTGTAAAGCAGTATGTAAACATTATTAAAGTGACTAGTGTTCCATTATTAAAGTGACCAGTGATTCCATGTCTATGTATAAAGGGCAGCAGCCTCTAAGGTGCAGGATTGAGTGACTGGGTGGTAGCCGGCTAATGGTGGCTATTTAACAGGCTGATGGCCTTGAGATAGAAGCTGTTTTTCAGTCTCTCGGTCCCAGCTTTGATGGCCTTGTACTGACCTCACCTTCTGGATGATAGTGGGGTGAACAGGCAGTGGCTCGGGTGGTTGATGTCCTTGATGATCTTTTTGGCCTTCCTGTGACATAGGGTGCTGTAGGTGTCTTGGAGGGCAGGCAGTGTGCCTCCAGTGATGGGTTGGGTAGACCGCACAACTCTCTGGAGAGCCCTGCGGTTGTGTGCGGTGCAGTTGCTGTGCCAGGCTGCGATACAGCCCGACAGGATGATCTCAGTTTTGTATGGCGCTGGAGAAGAAGGCTGATGTTTTACATGTCCCCATCCAAATGTGTTTTTTTGTACGTTTATTTGTGTTGTTTTGTAACTTATTTTTTAACTTATTTTGTACATAATGTTGGTCTCTTCTGACCAAAAATAACTTCTGGACATCAGGACTGCGATTACTCACCATGGACTGGCAGAATCCTTTTTTTCCTTTAACGAGCCCGATGCAAATTATATACTGCTTTCTCGGGAACAGGCCCAGATCCCCGGGGTTTGCGTGAAGAGGACGTGATGAAAAAGGGGCCCGAGGGCGGGCTGCCTTCTGAGAATTCGTAGGCGATCGAATAAACCCCCACTTCCTTCCATTCAGCTAGCAAACGTGCAGTCTTTGGAGAATAAAATCAATGACCTACGCGGAAGATTAAACTACAAACAGGACATTCAAAACTGTAATATCTTATGTTTCACGGAGTCGTGGCTGAACGACGACACTGTCAACATACAGCTGGCTGGTTATACGCTGTATCGGCAGGATAGAACAGCGTCTGGTAAGACAAGGGGCAGCGGACTACGTATTTTTGTAAATAGCAGCTGGTGCACAATATCTGAGGAAGTTTCGAGCTATTGCTCGCCTGAGGTAGAGTATCTCATGATAAGCTGTAGACCACACTATCTACCTAGAGAGTTTTCATATATATTTTTAGTAACTGTTTACATACCACCACAGACTGAAGCTGGCACTAAGACAGTATTGAATGAGCTATATTCCGCCATAAGCAAACAAGAAAACGCTGACCCAGAGTCGGCGCTCCAAGTAGCCGGGGACTTTAATGCAGGGAAACTTACATCCGTTTTACCAAAATTCTATCAGCATGTTAAATGTGCAACAAGAGGGGAAAAACTCTGGACCACCTTTACTCCACACACACATACAAAGCTCTCCCTCGCCCTCCATTTGGCAAATCTGACCATAATTCTATCCTCCTGATTCCTGCTTACAAGCAAAAATTTAAGCAGGAAGCACCAGTGACAAGATCAATAAAAAAAGTGGTCAGATGAAGCAGATGCTAAGCTAAAGGACTGTTTTGCTAGCACAGCCTAGAATATGTTCCGGGATTCCTCCAATGTCATTGAGGAGTACACCACATCAGTCATTGGCTTCATCAAAAAGTGCATCGATGATGTCATCCCCACAGTGACCGTACGTACATACATACCCCAACCAGAAGCCATGGATCACAGGCAACATCCGCACTAAGCTAAAGGATAGAGCTGCCACTTTCAAGAAGCGGGACTCTAACCCGGGAGCTTATATGAAATCCCGCTATCCCCTCCGATGAACCATCAAACAGGCAAAGCATCAATACAGGACTAAGATCGAATCGTACTACACCGGCTCTGACGCTCATTGGATGTGGCAGGGCTTGCAAACCCTTACAGACTACAAAGGGAAGCACAGCCGAGAGCTGCCCAGTGACACGAGCCTACCAGACGAGCTAAACTACTTCTATGCTCGCTTCGAGGCAAATAACACTAAAACATGCATGAGAGCACCAGCTGTTCCAGAAGACTGTGTGATCACACTCTCCGCAGCCGATGTGAGTAAGACCTTTTAAACAGCTCAACATTCACAAGGCCGCAGGGCCAGACAGAATACCAGGACTTGTACTACGAGCACCAACTGGTAAGTGTCTTCACTGACATTTTCAATCTCTCCCTGTCCGATTCTGTAATATCAACATGTTTTAAGCAGACCACCATAGTGCCTGTGCCCAAGAACACTATGGTAACCTGTCTAAATGACTACCGACCCGTGGCACTCAGGTCTGTAGCCATGAAGTGCTTTGAAAGGCTGGTTATGGCTCACATCAACACCATTATCCCAGAAACCCTAGACCCACTCCAAGTTGCATACCACCCCAGCAGATCCACAGATGATGCAATCTCTATTGACTCCACACTGCCCTTTCCCACCTGGACAAATGGAACACCTATGTGAAAATGCTATTCATTGACTACAGCTCAGCGTTCAACACCATAGTGCCCTCAAAGCTCACCAATAAGCTAAGGACCCTGGGCCCAAACACCTCCCTCTGCAACTGAATACTGGACTTCCTGATGGGCCGCCCCCAGGTGGTAAGGTAACAACACATCCGCCACGCTGATCCTCAACACAGGGGCCCCTCAGGGGTGCGTGCTCAGTCCCCTTCTGTACTCCCTGTTCACTCATGACTGCACGGCCAGGCACGACTCCAATACCATCATTAAGTTTGCCGAAGACACAACAGTTGTAGGCCTGATCACCAACAACGACAAGACAGCCTATAGGGAGGAGGTCAGAGACCTGGCCGTGTGGTGCCAGGACAACAACCTCTCCCTCAACGTGATCAAGACAAAAAGAGATGATTGTGGACTACAGGAAAAAGAGGACCGAGCACGCCCCATTCTCATCGACGGAGCTGCAGTGGAGCAGGTTGAGAGCTTCAAGTTCCTCGGTGTCCACATCACCAACAAAATAACATGGTCCAAGCACACCAAGACAGTCGTGAAGAGGGCACAACAAAACCTATTCCCCCTCAGGAGACTGAAAAGATTTGGCATGGGTCCTCAGATCCTCAAAAGGTTCTACAGCTGCACCATCGAGAGCATCCTGATTGGTTGCATCACTGCCTGGTATGGCAACTGCTCTGCCTCCAACCGCAAGGCACTACAGAGGGTAGTGCGAACGGCCCAGTACATCACTGGGGTCAAGCTTCCTGCCATCCAGGACCTGTATACCAGGTGGGGTCAGAGGAAGGTCCTAAAAACTGTCAGACTCCAGCCACCATAGACTGTTCTCTTTGCTACCACACAGCAAGCGGTACCGGAGTGACAAGTCTAGGTCCAAAAAACTAAACAGATTCTACCCCCAAGCCATAAGACTCCTGAACATCTAATCAAATTGCTACTCAAAGTATTTGCATTCCCCCCCGCCCCTTCTTTTACACCGCTGCTACTCTCTGTTGTTATCATCTATGCATAGTCACTTTAATAACTACCTACATGTACATGTTTCTTCAACTAACCGGTGCCCCTGCACATTGACTCTGTACCGGTACCCCCCTGTATATAGTCTCGCTATTGTTATTTCACTGCTTTTCTTTAATTACCTATTACTGTTATTTCTTATTCTTATTCGTATTTTATTAAACTGCATTGTTGGTTAGGGGCTTGTAAGTAAGCATTTCACAGTAAGGTCTACACCTGTTGTATTCAGCACATGTGACTAATAACATTTGATTTGATTAGGGGCCAAATTTCTTCAGCCTCCTGAGGTTGAAGAGGTGCTGTTGCGCCTTCTTCACAACACTGTCTGTGTGGGTGGACAATTTCAGATCATCAGTGATGTGTACACCGAGGAACTTGAAGCTTCCCACCTTCTCCACTGCTGTCCCATCAATATGGATATGGGCGTGCTCCCTCTACTTTTTCCTGAAGTCCACGATCAACTCCTTTGTTTTGTTGATGTTGAGGGAGAGGTTATTTTCCTGGCACCACTCAGCCAGGGCCCTTACCTCCTCCCTGTAGGCTGTCTCGTCATTGTTGGTAATTAGGCCTTCTACGGTTGTCCTCTGCAAATTTGATGATTGAGTTGTGTGAGAGGTGTGTGTGGCCATGCAGTCATGGGTGAACAGGGAGTACAGGAGGGGGCTGAGTACGCATTATTGTGGGGCCCCAGTGTTGTTTCCTACCTTCACCACCTGGGGCGACCCGTCAGGAAGTCCAGGGTGTAAGGTAGAGGTGATATGATCCTTAACTAGCCTCTCAAAGCACTTCATGATGACAGAAGAGAGTGCTACGGGGTGATAGTAATTTAGTTCAGTTGCCTCTGCTTTCTTGGGTACAGGAACAATGGCGGACATCTCGAAGCAAGTGGGGACAGCAGACTGGGATAGGGAGAGATTGAATATGTCTGTCAACACCCCAGCCAGCTGGGCTGCGCATGCTCTGAGGACGCGGCTAGGGATGCTGTCTGGGCCGGCAGCCCTGCGAGGGTTAACATGCTTAAATGTCTCACTCACGTCAGTCACGGAGAAGGAGAGTCCACAGTCCTTGGTAGCGGGCCGCGTCCATGGCACTGTGTTATTCTCAAAGTGGGCGAAGAAGGTGTTTAGCTTGTCCGGAAGGAAGACGTCGGTGTCTGCGACATGGCTGGTTTTCTCTCTGTAGTCCGTGATTGTCTGTAGACCCTGCCACATGCATCTCGTGTCTGAGCCATTGAATTGCAACTCCACTTTGTCTATGTACTGATGTTTTGCCTGTTTTATTACCTTACGGAGGGAATAACTACAGTGTTTGTATTCGACCATGTTTCCAGTCACCTTTAGCGCGAATGCTGCCATCTTTTCACAGTTTCTGGTTTGGATAGGTTTTAATAGTCACAGTGGGAACACCATCCCCTATACATTTCCTGATGAACTCCGTCACCGTGTATACATGAATGTTATTATCCGAGGCTACCCGGAACATATCCCAGTCCGTGTGATCAAAACAATCTTGAAGCATGGATTCCGATTGGTCAGACCAGCGTTGAATAGACCTTAGCACGGGTACGTCCTGTTTGAGTTTCTGCCTTTAGGAAGGGAGGAGTAAAATGGAATCGTGATCTAGTTTGCTGAAGGGAGGGTGGGGGAGGGCCTTATAGGCATCCGGGAAGAGAGAATAGCAGTGGTCGAATGTTTTCCCAGCGTGAGTACTACAGCCAATGTGTTGATAGAACTTCGGTAGCATTTTCCTCAAATTTGCTTTGTTAAAATCCCCAACTACAATAAATACGGCCTCCGAATATGTGGTTTCCAGTTTGCATAAAGTCCATTGTAGTTCCTTGAAGGCCGTCATGGTATCAGCTTGAGGGGGAAAATACACGTTTGTGACTATAACCGAAGATAATTCTCTTAGGAGGTAATACGGTCGTCATTTGATTGTGAGGTATTCTAGGCCGGGTGAACAAAAGGACTTGAGTTTCTGTATGTTATCACAATCACACAATGAGTGGTTAATCATGAAACATACACCACGCCCTTCTTGTTCCCAGAGAGTTCTTTATTCCTGTCTGCGCGATGTACTGAGAACCCAGCTGGCTGTATGGACGGGGACAGTATATCCGGAGAGAGCCATGATTCCGTGAAACAGAGTATGTTACAGTCCCTGATGTCTCTCTGGAAGGAGATCCTCACCCTGAGCTCATCTACTTTATTGTCCAGAGACAATACTCGGAAGTGGTGGATGGTGTGTCCACCCCCTGAGTCGGACTAGAAGTCCACTCCAAATACCTCTTCTCCGCCGGCGGCGTCTTGGAGCAGCCTCTGGGATAAGTTCAATTGCATGCGAACAAAGGTTCCAATTCGGGAAAGTCTTATTCCTGGTCGCCTTGCTGGTGAGTTACCACCGCTCTGATATCCAAAAGTTATTTACGGCTGTTTGTAATAACACCAAAAACATTCTGGGCTAATAGTGTAAGAAATAACACACCAAAAAAATACTGCAAAGTTGCTTAGGAGCTAGAAGCAGAGCTGCCATGTCTGTCGGCACCACCTTGCTCGTTCTCTATATCTCAATTGAAGCCATTTTAAATTTAGGCTGTAACACAATTATTATAATTTTTTAAGTCAAGGGGTGTGAATACTTTCTGAAGGCAAGTATGTCTCTTATTTATTTGTAGGAATACTTGTTGAACAGATTTCCTAAATAAATCTAATTTCTTGCTGAATTCCTGGTGATTTTATTATTTTTTAACCCAAAACTAAATTCCCCCCACCCCCTACCTAGTCTACATAATCTATATTTCCATACCAAATATTTTGTTTTCCATCTTACAAATTGGTTTATTCTATTTATAGGACTATATAATTTATTGCAAATTATGAGGCCATAATTGTCCACACAAGATGATGACAGCCTGTATGTCTCTGTCATATGGGGCCTAACACACACACACACACAGTCTATCTTCTCTATTAAAACTTAGTTAGCTGTAGTTTTTTTAAAGGGCTCAGAAATTATTTGATGTGAAGCATTTTATGAAAGGTGAAACAGGGCCAGTGATCGCTCCCAGGCGATGTGGCAGTTTCACCGCTAAGGATTCCAGCTTTAAACCCAAAGACAGTTTTGGCAATGGCCAGTCACAGAGATAAATTAAATTGAATAAAAGAGCAGAACTAATTGCAAAGCAGAAGGGGGTAGGGTATGAGCAGTGGCCTAGCAGGATGCTAAAAGCTAGATGAAGAAAGCAATAGTGAAATCGCAGAGAACTGTTTCAAAACACTGGATACCATTTCCATCATATAAGCTTCAAACCCTCATTAGTCAGTCATTGTAAGAAATAATGATGGCCCGGTGTGCAACCGTCCAGATACATTATGTCTGCATCCCTACGTCTGAATCCAACTCCTTTCTTCAGCTGCGCCTGGCTTTACTGGTCAATTACACTCACCTTCACCCTATGGCCAAGGTGCATCGACTCGACTATGAAATTGACTCTGGGTTAAATCCAGGTCAATACGAACCTGAAACTGATGACGGTAACAGACTCATGGGTAATTGAATCATGAGTGCACAGACACTATTGGACACACCTTATGCCCCCTGGAACAGATTAAGCCTAGGGCTAGGCAGGGGTGGACTGGGACCAGAAATTAGCCCTTGCATTTCTAAAACACAGGCCCATATTTTTTATAGAGGCCCCCACATAGGCCAATTTTTCTCCTTGAAGCACCCATTATTAGCCAGATAATGATAATTTTGCGCAGAAAAAAAACTAGTTAGACAGTCCCACTGGGCTGAAAATGGAAGAGCACATCTGGTATTTGCCTGAAATGCCAGATGGACATTCCGCCCCTGGACCAAAAAACAGGCTCAACAGAGGATCTCCAAGTGCTTTTTGGTCCAGGGATAGGTTTCGTCTGAGTCCAGGGAAGGGATCAATTATTAAGCCAACCAGATGACAGATGCCATTGATTACCAGAAATAAATGAGTGAATGGGGAATTGTGAACATTATAACGTGTGTGCACAAATCACATAGAAGAAAGGCCAAGATAAATAGCCATTGACCAGCATGTGATATTTAGACCACCTGTTTCACACTGTGATGATCATGGCCTATCAATGGCATTAATTCACCTAAACATAAAATCAAGCTTGATTTATACAGTACATTTCAGACATGGAATGCAACGCAATGTGCTTCACAGGAAAAAATGAATTAAAAACAGAAATATTTACTACACAACATAAGAGGATAAAAAATAAAATAACAATTGAACGACTAAAAAGCACCCTAAGGAAAAGCAAAGCTAAAAACGTGTGTTTTAAGATCTTTTTTTAAATATGTCCACAGTTTCGGCCCCCTTCAGGTTCTCTGGCAAACTACTACAGAGGCTGGGGGCATAATTACTAAAGGCTGCCTCTCCATGTCTCTTGGTCCTAGGCTTTGGGATAGTGAAAAAGACACGTGCCACAGGACCTGAGGGACCTACTGGGTACATAACTCAAAAGCATGTCTGACATGTATTGGGGTGCACATTCGTGGATTGATTTAAAAACCAATAGAAAAATGTTAAAATGAATTCTAACTTTCTACTTGAAAAAACAACAAACACTATGTCTCAAAAACTCACTAAGCAAATGAACGCACACGGTTAACAATTCAAGCTTCTGCAAAGGAAAACAGAAAAAATACCTCTTTTAACAGGGAAATCATTTTTAGTTTTTTTTTATATTTAACCTTTATTTAACCAGGAAAGGCCCATTGAGACCCAGAGTCTCTTTTTCAAGGGACACCTGGCCAAGAAGTCAGCAACAATCAATACATTACATAATTAAAACATACAACAATACATTACAACAACAACAAAAAAGCAGCATTCCCCAAGTGAGGATGGCTTTCACTTCAGCAGTAATACATTCATGAACTTCTTTGAGGAAAAGATCATGATCATTAGAAAGCAAATTACGGACTCCTCTTTAAATCTGCGTATTCCTCCAAAGCTCAGCTGTCCTGAGTCTGCACAACTCTGCCAGGACCTAGGATCAAGAGAGACACTCAAGTGTTTTAGTACTATATCTCTTGACACAATGATGAAAATAATCATGGCCTCTAAACCTTCAAGCTGCATACTGGACCCTATTCCAACTAAACTACTGAAAGAGCTGCTTCCTGTGCTTGGCCCTCCTATGTTGAACATAATAAACGGCTCTCTATCCACCGGATGTGTACCAAACTCACTAAAAGTGGCAGTAATAAAGCCTCTCTTGAAAAAGCCAAACCTTGACCCAGAAAATATAAAAAACTATTGGCCTATATAGAATCTTCCATTCCTCTCAAAAAAAAATTTAAAAAGCTGTTGCGCAGCAACTCACTGCCTTCCTGAAGACAAACAATGTATACGAAATGCTTCAGTCTGGTTTTAGACCCCATCATAGCACTGAGACTGCACTTGTGAAGGTGGTAAATGACCTTTTAATGGCGTCAGACCGAGGCTCTGCATCTGTCCTTGTGCTCCTAGACCTTAGTGCTGCTTTTGATACCATCGATCACCACATTCTTTTGGAGAGATTGGAAACCCTAATTGGTCTACACGGACACGTTCTGGCCTGGTTTAGATCTTATCTGTCGGAAAGATATCAGTTTGTCTCTGTGAATGGTTTGTCCTCTGACAAATCAACTGTACATTTCGGTGTTCCTCAAGGTTCCGTTTTAGGACCACTATTGTTTTCACTATATATTTTACCTCTTATGGATGTCATTTCGAAAACATAATGTTAACTTTCACTGCTATGCGGATGACACACAGCTGTACATTTCAACGAAACATGGTGAAGCCCCAAAATTGCCCTCGCTAGAAGCCTGTGTTTCAGACATAAGGAAGTGGATGGCTGAAAACGTTCTACTTTTAAACTCTGACAAAACAGAGATGCTTGTTCTAGGTCCCAAGAAACAAAGAGCTCTTCTGTTGAATCTGACAATTAATCTTGATGGTTGTAAAGTCGTCTCAAATAAAACTGTGAAGGACCTCGACGTTACTCTGGACCCTGATCTCTCTTTTGACGAACATATCAAGACTGTTTCAAGGACAGCTTTTTTCCATCTACGTAACATTGCAAAAATCAGAAACTTTCTGTCCAAAAATGATGCAGAAAAATGTATCCATGCTTTTGTTACTTCTAGGTTAGACTACTGCAATGCTCTACTTTCCGGCTACCCGGATAAAGCACTAAATACGGCTGCTTCAGTTAGTGCTAAATACGGTTGCTAGAATCCTGACTAGAACCCCACAAAAATGATCATATTACTCCAGTGCTAGCCTCCCTACACTGGCTTCCTGTTAAGGCAAGGGCAAAGCATTATATGGGCTTGCTTCTACCTATCTTTCCGATTTGGTCCTGCCGTACATACCTACACGTACACTACGGTCACAAGACGCAGGCCTCCTAATTGTCCCTCGAATTTCTAAGCAAACAGCTGGAGGCAGGGCTTTCTCCTATAGATCTCCATTTTTATGGAATGGTCTGCCTACCCATGTGAGAGATGCAGACTCGGTCTCAACTTTTAAGTCTTTACTGAAGACTCATCTCTTCAGTGGGTCATATGATTGAATGTAGTCTGCCCCAGGAGTGTGAAGGTGAACGGCAAGGCTCTGGAGCAACGAACCGCCCTTGCTGTCTCTGCCTGGCCGGTTCCCCCCTCTCCACTGGGATTCTCTGCCTCTAACCCTATTACAGGGGCTGAGTCACTGGCTTACTGGTGCTCTTTCATGCCGTCCCTAGGAGGGGTGCGTCACTTGAGTGGGTTGAGTCACTGACGTGATCTTCCTGTCTGGGTTGGCGCCCCCCCTTGGGTTGTGCCGTGGCGGAGATCTTTGTGGGCTATACTCGGCCTTGTCTCATGATGGTAAGTTGGTGGTTGAAGATATCCCTCTAGTGGTGTGGGGGCTGTGCTTTGGCAAAGTGGGTGGGGTTATATCCTTCCTGTTTGGCCCTGTCCGGGGGTATCATCGGATGGGGCCACAGTGTCTCCTGACCCCTCCTGTCTCAGCCTCCAGTATTTTTTCTGCATTAGTTTATGTGTCGGGGGGCTAGGGTCAGTTTGTTATATCTGGAGTACTTCTCCTGTCTTATCCGGTGTCCTGTGTGAATTTCAGTATGCTCTCTCTAATTCTCTCTCTCTTTCTCTCTCTCTCGTAGGACTTGAGCCCTAGGACCATGCCTCAGGACTACCTGGCACTCCTTGCTGTCCCCAGTCCACCTGGCCGTGCTGCTGCCCCAGTTTCAACTGTTCTGCCTGCGGCTATGGAACCCTGACCTGTTCACCGGACGTGCTACCTGTCCCAGACCTGCTGTTTTCAACTCTCTAGAGACCGCAGGAGCGGTAGAGATACTCTTAATGATCGGCTATGAAAAGCCAACTGACATTTACTCCTGAGGTGCTGACTTGCTGCACCCTCGACAACTACTGTGATTATTATTATTTGACCATGCTGGTCATTTATGAACATTTCAACATCTTGGCCATGTTCTGTTATAATCTCCACCCGGCACAGCCAGAAGAGGACTGGCCACCCCTCATAGCCTGGTTCCTCTCTAGGTTTCTTCCTAGGTTTTGGCCTTTCTAGGGAGTTTTTCCTAGCCACCGTGCTTCTACACCTGCATTGCTTGCTGTTTGGGGTTTTAGGCTGGGTTTCTGTACAGCACTTTGAGATATCAGCTGATGTAAGAAGGGCTATATAAAGAAATTTGATCAACATGATCCAGCCTAAAAAAAGCATTTACACTCCTCTGTAACAGAGTCTCCCATCAATATTTTAAATTAATTCAGTGGCACTAACATATCTAGATGAAGCATGGATTGTAGATTATTCCATGAACTTGAAAGGACAACTTGTCATCCAACCAAATTCCTAGGTTCAGTATTTGTAGGATGACACTTTTTCCATGGATAAGCCACCAGATGTGACAATGCTAACGTTCTCTGGCTGAGTGCTAGCTCTGGTAAAGGTCATGAATTTTGGTTTTGTACATTCAAGACTATTTTGAGACCATAAAGGGAGGCCTGCAGTGACTGAAAAGCAGTCTTAACCAGAGAAGGAGCACATTAATATATAACTGTATCATCTGCATATAGATAGATGTAACTTTGCTGGTTGCATCCCATTTCCCAAATCATTCATAAAAATTGAGAACAACACAGGAGCTAAAATGGAACCCTGTGGCACACCTCTATTAATCTCTAGAAAGCCTAGACTTGTGATTGTCAGTATATACACACATTGTGTTCTGTCAGAAAGATAGTTCCTAAACTAAATTACTGCCCCTTCACTGAGACCAATAATAAATAAATTGGACACACCTGAGTCTCATTAATGTCTCTAGGAAGATCTCTGCCGCCCTCTGGTGACGGGTGGAACCATGACATAATGTGTGATTCGAAATTGAATTCAGAATCTAAAATAACACCTAGGTTTTTTGCCTGGTGTTTTATCTTTATTGTCCGTGAATTAAAACGTGTGACCAGATTCTCTCTCTGTGCTTTGGCTTCAATAATAAGTTCCTCAGTCTTGTCTTGATTTAGCTGGAGGAAGTTGTGAGCCATCCAAGTATTTAAATCATTAGTACAGTCTAAATGTCACGTTCCTGACCTGTTTTCTGTTGTTTTGTATGTGTGTGATGGTCAGGGCGTGAGTTTTGGGTGGGCATTCTATGTTGTGTGTTTCTATGTTGGTTTAGGGTTGCCTGGTATGGCTCTTAATTAGAGGCAGGTGTTTTGCGTTCCTCTAATTAAGAGTCATATTTAGGTAGGTTGTTTCACTGTGTTCGTTGTGGGTGGTTGTTACCTGTCTCTGTGTTTGTGTTCTGCACCAGATAGGTCTGTATCGGTTTTGCACGTTGGTTATTTTGTGAGTTGTTTGTAGTGTTCACTTGTTCTTATAATTAAACATGTTGAGCACTGGCTACGCTGCATTTTGGTCCTCTCCTTCACCCCAGGAAGAAAACCTTTACAGAACCACCCACCAAACCAGGACCAAGCAGCGTAGCAACGGGGAGCAGCAGCGGCCCAGTACACAGGACTACTGGACACAGGAGGAATGGTCTTGGGAGATCATGGACGGAAAAGGACCCTGGGGAAGGGTTGGAGAGAATCGCCGCTCTCGGGAGGTGGAGGCAGCCACAGCCCAGGAGCGGTGGATTGAGGAGGCAGCACGTAAGAGAGGCTGGAAGCCCGAGAGGCTCACCCAAAAATTTCTTGGGGGGGGGGATAAAGGGGAGTGTGGCGAAGCCGGGTTGGATACCTGAGCCAACTCCCCGGGCTTGCCGTGGAGTGAGAGCGTCGTACTGGTCAGACACCGTGTTATGCGGTAAAGCGCACGGTGTCCCCAGTACGCGTGCTTAGCCCAGTGCGGGCTATTCCACCTTGCCGCACTGGGAGGGCTAGGTTGGGCATCGAGCCGAGTGCCATGAAGCCGGCCCAACGTATCTGGTCTCCAGTACGTCTCCTCGGGCTGGCGTACATGGCACCAGCCTTACAGGTGGTGTCCCCGGTTCGCCTGCATAGCCCAGTGCGGGCTATTCCACCTCGCCGCACTGGCAGGGCTACGGGGACCATTCAACCTGGTAAGGTTGGGGAGGCTCGGTGCTCAAGAGCACGTGTCCTCCTTCACGGTCCGGTATATCCGGCGCCACCTTCCCACCCCAGCTCAGTACCACCAGTGCCTACACCACGCACCAGGCTTCCAGTGCATCTCCAGAGCCCTGTTCCTCCTCCACGCACTCTCCCTATGGTGCGTGTCTCCAGCCCAGTGCCTCCAGTTCCGGCACCACGCACCAAGCCTCCTGTGCGTCTCCAGAGCCCTGTACGCACTGTTCCTTCTCCCCGCACTCGCCCTGAGGTGCGTGCCCTCAGCCCGGTACCTCCAGTTCCGGTACCACGCACCAGGCCTAGAGTGCGCCACGAGAGTCCAGTGTGCCCTGTTGTTGTTCCCCGCACTAGCCTGAAGGTGCGTGTCCTTAGCCCGGTACCTCCAGTTCCGGTACCACGCACCAGGCCTACAGTGCGTCTCAGCCGGCCAGAGTCTGCCGTCTGCCCAGCGGCGCCTGAACTGCCCGTCTGCCCAGCGGCGCCTGAACTGCCCGTCTGCCCAGCGGCGCCTGAACTGCCCGTCTGCCCAGCGGCGCCTGAACTGCCCGTCTGCCCAGCGGCGTCTGAACTGCCCGTCTGCCCTACGCCGTCTGAACTGTCCGTCTGCCATGAGCCTGCAAAGCCGCCCGTCTGCCATGAGCCTGCAAAGCCGCCCGTCTGCCATGAGCCTACAGAGCCGTCCGCCAGACAGGAGCCGCTAGAGCCGTCCGCCAGACAGGAGCCGCTAGAGCCTTCCGCCAGACCGGATCAGCCAGAGCCTTCCGCCAGACCGGATCAGCCAGAGCCTTCCGCCAGACCGGATCAGCCAGAGCCTTCCGCCAGACCGGATCAGCCAGAGCCTTCCGCCAGACCGGATCAGCCAGAGCCTTCCGCCAGACCGGATCAGCCAGAGCCTTCCGCCAGACCGGATCAGCCAGAGCCTTCCGCCAGACCGGATCAGCCAGAGCCTTCCGCCAGACCGGAGCAGCCAGAGCCTTCCGCCAGACCGGATCAGCCAGAGCCTTCCGCCAGACCGGATCAGCCAGAGCCGTCCGCCAGACAGGAGCCGCTAGAGCCGTCCGCCAGACAGGAGCCGCTAGAGCCTTCCGCCAGACCGGATCAGCCAGAGCCTTCCGCCAGACCGGATCAGCCAGAGCCTTCCGCCAGACCGGATCAGCCAGAGCCTTCCGCCAGACCGGATCAGCCAGAGCCTTCCGCCAGACCGGATCAGCCAGAGCCTTCCGCCAGACCGGATCAGCCAGAGCCTTCCGCCAGACCGGATCAGCCAGAGCCTTCCGCCAGACCGGATCAGCCAGAGCCTTCCGCCAGACCGGATCAGCCAGAGCCTTCCGCCAGACCGGATCAGCCAGAGCCTTCCGCCAGACCGGATCAGCCAGAGCCTTCCGCCAGACCGGATCAGCCAGAGCCTTCCGCCAGACCGGATCAGCCAGAGCCTTCCGCCAGACCGGATCAGCCAGAGTCCCTCAGCCAGGACCTGCCAGAGTCCCTCAGCCAGGACCTGCCAGAGTCCCTCAGCCAGGACCTGCCAGAGTCCCTCAGCCAGGACCTGCCAGAGTCCCTCAGCCAGGACCTGCCAGAGTCCCTCAGCCAGGACCTGCCAGAGTCCCTCAGCCAGGACCTGCCAGAGTTCCTCAGCCAGGACCTGCCGCCCCTTATCCCGGTGCTGCCCCTTATCCCGGTGCTGCCCCTTCATTTAGGTGGTTTTAGTTGGAGGGTGGTCATTGGGAGGGGGATACAGAAGCGGGGAGTGACTATGGTGGTGTGGGGACAGCGTCCGGAGCCTGAGCCACCACCGTGGTCAGATGCCCACCCAGACCCTCCTCTGGACTTTGTGCTGGTGCGCCCGGCGTTCGCACCTTGAGGGGGGGGTTCTGTCACGTTCCTGACCTGTTTTCTGTTGTTTTGTATGTGTGTGATGGTCAGGGCGTGAGTTTTGGGTGGGCATTCTATGTTGTGTGTTTCTATGTTGGTTTAGGGTTGCCTGGTATGGCTCTTAATTAGAGGCAGGTGTTTTGCGTTCCTCTAATTAAGAGTCATATTTAGGTAGGTTGTTTCACTGTGTTCGTTGTGGGTGGTTGTTACCTGTCTCTGTGTTTGTGTTCTGCACCAGATAGGTCTGTATCGGTTTTGCACGTTGGTTATTTTGTAAGTTGTTTGTAGTGTTCACTTGTTCTTATAATTAAACATGTTGAGCACTGGCTACGCTGCATTTTGGTCCTCTCCTTCACCCCAGGAAGAAACATTTTTAGTGTAAAGGTTATCTGTGGATCTAAAATCCTCTCGTGACACAGAAATGTAAAGTTGTGTATCGTCTACATAGCAGTGAAAATCAATGCTGTGCTTTCTGATAACGCTGCCAAGGGGTAACATATATATACCGAACAGTACCAGACCCAAAATCGAACCTTGTGGAATGCCACATGTGATATGTATTTTCTCTGAGTTATGTTTGTGTCAATATAAACTCTCAACCGGTTAAATAGGTCCTAAACCAATTTAGAACTGGACTGGAGAGGCCAACCCACCTCTCCAGTCTGTCCAGAAGGACATCGTGGTCAACAGTGTCGAATGCAGCACTTAAATCCAAGAGTACAAGGACAGAGAGCTGTTTGGTATCTGTGCTGGCCCTAAGATGATTTACCACTTTAACAAAGGTGGTCTCTGTTGTCGTGTCTCTGACTGATAAAATTATTATGACATGCTATTTTCTCAAATTGATTACCTAACGTTTGATTGATTACGTGACTCAATTAAACCATGCAACAAATAACTCGTTAATACCCTGGGGCACCAGGAAGAGTGTTTATAGAGCTGCTGTCTTCCGAATAAACACTTAAATCTTTTATATCAATAGCAGTCAATTATTAATCGTCACCTTCTATCAGTCTCATTCTGATTGTCGTAAGTACTTGGTTATCTTTATGAACCCTGGCTAAAAAGTTGAATCAGCAATACAAAAAATTGGCTTATTTATTTACTAAATACCTAAATAATTACACAGAATTACATATACACAGGCTGGATCACACATCAATTACTAATCATGTTATAAAAGAAAAAGTCCCTAGCAGACGAAACCGACATGACGGCTGGTTACACAAAGAAAAGGGGTTGGATTTGAATGAAAGAGCGGAAAGACTGAGGGACAAAGGGAATTGGGTCTCTATCGGACCTTGAGAAGCTATACTATCGTAAATACAGAATCTTATGCATCTAATAACCGCCTATTCGGAAAAGGAAAACGCAAGATATATATTTACACTGAGCTGCGCTTCGATAGATGGGTCGAAGATGGAAGACTGTTTTGCCCAGCAGAGATCGCCCTTGTCCTTTGTAGAATCTTTCTGGTCGTCGTGTTGTAGAGCGGATACGTTGAAGTACCCTGTCGTTCTCATAGGAGATTGTCTGTCCTGTCCTAGGCCACATACGTTTACAGCTGCAGCTAATAACTCGACTTCTAGGATGTATCACTTCTTCTTTAGTGAATAAGAGTTCAAAGTTCATACCATTTTGCCATAATCAGCTCGCACTGAGTTCTAGCTGGTCTACTAGAAATTAATTCTTCCAGTGTGGTGATCGTCACTTCCACATTGAAATTAGCCCTTTTAAACATATGGACACCAGTCCTCACGTCGTCGGGAACTGAGGTTGACTTCCGTCAACGGGCTTTTGTATTGGGGGAGAGAAGGGCGTGTTTCATTGTTCTCAACCAATGTCTGTTCACTTGGGTGTGGCCACTGAGTGAGCATAGTTTACTTATTTATGCAAACAATTCTCTCATTTAGAAGCTAAAATTACATTTAATCTTTTCACAAATAGTTTCATATTTAAACATTTAAATTGCACAATAATTCCATGTGAATCTGAACTAGAATATGTAGACTTTCCAAGATACAACTTATGTCAACCTATCATCAGATATAATGTCTCAGACACCAACTGATCTGACATCATATTCTTTAAGTGTCACGTTCTGACCTTAGTTCCTTTTTTATGTCTTTATTTTAGTTGGTCAGGGCGTGAGTTGGGGTGGGCATTCTATGTTGTTTTTCTATGTTTTGTTCTGTTGTTATATTTCTATGTGTTTGGCCTAGTATGGTTCTCAATCAGAGGCAGGTGTCAGTCGTTGTCTCTGATTGGGAGCCATATTTAGGTAGCCTGTTTTCTATTGTTTTTTGTGGGTGGTTGTTTCCTGTGTTAGTACCATACGGGACTGTTTCGGTTGTTTGTTTGTACTTTTGTTCAGTGGATTTATTAAATATTCTCATTATGGACACTTACCACGCTGCACATTGGTCCGATCCTTGCTACTCCTCCTCAGACGAAGAGGAAATCCGTTACATTAAGTACAAACAGACACTTCCAACTGGTTGGATTACAGGAATATTGTTCCATTCCCCAACCTTTTGATGTTACCATACTCTCTCTATGTTAACAAAGGGCTTTCCAAAAGTCCATTCTGTAGAGTGGAGAGAAAAGGGGGAAAGATGTTTATGGGGGTCATAAACCTCACCCAACAGGGTAACGTCATGACACTGTGCTGTGGTGGGCACGAAAACAAGATTAGAATGAAAAAAAAATACCTTTGGTGCTTAAAAAATAATTTTGCTGTTTGAAAACCAATTTCTCCAGAATTCTGCTTAAGAATGGAAGGTTGGAGATTGGCAGTAATTTGCTAAAAACTGAAGAATCTAGATTACTTTTCTTCAGAAGGGGTTCCACCATAGTAGTTTTTAGTGCAGTAGAAAGTGCCTGTGAAGCTTGCACTTCTTCAGATATGCAATTAAAACCGATTTGAAGAAGGTGGTGGGGATAGGCAGGTTGAAGTCTTAAGTTATGATATCACCTTCCTGAACATGTCTGTGTCAACCAGGGAAAATAAATCCATAATGCCTTTGTGTGGTAGGCTAGGGCACATTACATCAAACTTCTCATCATACCCATTCTAATGTTATCTTATCTCTGAAATCTGCCGCAAACTCATCATATTTAGATGTTGAGGAAGTTCACATAGGTTTGGGGTGGTAAGATTTATCAGGCCATCAATGGTTGGGAAAAGCACTCTCGAATTATTTTGATTATTAGTGATCAAGTTAAAAAAAGGACCCGTCTGGCATGTCAGATTGCCTTTGTGATGACCCTCCCACTCTGTCTGCTGACATCTTTCTCTTTGCTTTTGTTTCCCTTAATAGGATGTTGGTGGGCGGAGCCGGGACGGTCGTCAGCAAAATGGGACACACCTGGGCCTGGTTGTGTCCCAGGATAAATACATATTTCCCCCATTCATTGAGGAGACTCTCTCCATGCAGACACACTGTTGGATTTTGGTTGTGGCCTGTTTGTGGCTGTTTTGCTTTCTTTTTTTTTCTTTTTTTGTTTTGTTGCTTTGGCAACTTTCAACACCCTGCATTATCACATCTATGCACGCAACCACTCACACTACTGACTACATATACCATTGTTAATTGTTATAGTTTACTTTAGTTAATAAATATATTTTTGTTATTCCTTATCTCCACATGGTCTCCCTTTTTGTTACGGGCTTCGAGCCGGTTCGTGACACCTTGTTATGCATGCCAAGTTGCTCTCTCAGAATATCATAATGAACCTGCAACTTGGACTTTCTCCACTTCTGCTCTGCCTTTCTGCAAAACATGTAAGACATGAAAAACAAGTAATTTTGCCCTTCCATTATTGTTTTCTGTGATTTTCCCATCTGCCATCTTTCTCAAATTCTCTTATAGTCCTCTCTTCAGAACTACCATAGATAACAAGACACAAAAACCCTTCTTTCCATCAAAGTTTGAACAGGCACTATCTGTACCAGCCATTGATTTTGCATCTGTTACATCTTAATCCCAGTCTAAAGCTCAGTCATAGATCAGCTCTGAGAGGGGGGATAGGGGACGTGGGGGTTTGTCTTTGAGAGGCTCCCTGTCTGCTCTTGGTAATTACCAACAGCAGCATTCATGTTATTATCATAATGGCTGTTTGGATGCGTCTCGTTCTTGCACTCAGCCCACCGAGTGTTATTTTGGCGACGCAATTCATTTCCTCCCATTGAGCCTCTCGCCTGTATATAATTATTCCACCCGCTTGCTCTTGATCACCATCACAGAGGTGAGAAGAGAGACACGGAGAGAGGTAGAATAGAGAGAGGTGTGGGGCACTGTCTGTCTTTCTCTCCGTCTACCCCCTCTATTCTAGCCATCTCTCTGCCCCTCTCAAGATATGTGTCATGTTCTGTTTGTAGAAATGAATTGATGCATACCTGTATATGCATTTCATTCAAAGAGTCTTTCTTAGAATTCCATTATGAGAGTAAAGTGTTTCCTTTTAATGTGATAAGCAGCAGCTCGGGAGAGTCGAACATGTCAAAGGGGATACCACTCTATGGCAGAGTCCAAAACGGCACCCTATTCCCTATATACTGTAGTGCACTGCTTTTGACCAGGGCTATGACTGACAATTCAAAATCAACTAAAATTTGAAAGGTCGCGTTAACATATTTTGTATGTTTTCGCAGGTGCAGCAAAATTCTTACGTTTCTAACTCCAACAGTGCAGTAATACCTAACAAATACACACAAATCCCAGAAATGTGGAATTAAGTAATATCAGAATGAGCAATGTCAGAGTCCGGAATATATATATATATACATACAGTACCAGTCAAAAGTTTGGACACCTACTCATTCAAGGGTTTTCTTTATTTTTACTATTTTCTACATTGTAGAATAATAGTGAGGACATCAAAACTATGAAATAACACATATGGAATCATGTAGTAACCAAAAAAGTGTTAAACAAATCAAAATAAATGTAGAGATTCTTCAAAGTAGCCACCCTTTGCCTTGATGACAGCTATGTACATAGGGCAGCAGTCTCTAAACTGCAGGGTAAAGTACCGAGTAATGATTGACGATTAAAGCCAACAGATCTAGGATAGGCATTGGCAGTTATCCATTTCAGAAATGCATCTGTGAAATTACATTTCCCTTTTGAGTGAATGCAAAGTGCATAGGCTTCATATTAACTCAAAGCACATAGCAGCACATGCTACTGGTGGTGGTACTATCAATCTCTAGCCTGCCTCCAAGCATCTGCTGCAATTTGTCCTGTGTGCCAACCCAGGGTGCATCCCAAATGCCACCCAATTTCCTTTATAGTCCACTACCTTTGATCAGAGCCCATAGGGTTATAGTGCCATTTTGGACGCAACCATACTTTTCATGGGAGATGGTTGCATACATCACATGTTTACAGGCAGAATATAGATGACATTACAGCAAAGAAATCAAGTTCAAAACGGCTTTATTGACAATGACAGTAGTGTTAATACAAGGCCAGAGCTAAGATTAATCTAAAATAAATCAGATATGAAAAAAGATCCTAGCTAAACATGGATTGATATAATTTGGACTCATGGGCGGACAGGCCATCTGGCTATTCGGGCAAATGCCAGATGGGCTGGTCCATTTTTAGCCCAGTGGGCCTGTGTAACTTTTTTATTTTTGCACAAAATGATCATTATCTGGGTAACAATGGGGACCTCAAGGGGGAAAAGTCCGCCCCTGGTCCCAGTCCGCCCCTGTTTGGACTGGATTTGTTTTATCTCTTATAATGTTGGTTTTGTACCAAAACTGCTAAGTATAATAAATATGGCGGAAATTGTTTAAGAGACTGAAAACCCCTGATGAGACCCTAAAAGAGCTGTAAACTGTTTTTTAAAAACTTCATTAAAATACAAAACACACATGCTTCCCACGTTGTTCCTGAATAGGCAGTTCATAGCATACATACCGGTACAAATGGAATCGAAGAGTTCATACTAAAAAAAGAAACATTAGGCTACACATCCTTCACAGACACGCAAGACAAGACTGACTATTCCTCTGCTCTGACTAGAATGATCATCTCAAACTGATCATTTCATAAAGTCTGTATAGTAAATATACATGACGTAAATCTTCTTCTGACTACTGGGCTACATTTGAATACAGCCTGAGGTATGCTTTAACTTCAGCATTTGAGACGAAGCTCAAAATCAAAACCCCCAAAAATACCTGGAACAAAATGATAGGAAATATTTAAATAATGCAGAGACGGCAGCTCCATTTGAAAGTTACATTTTAAAAACTTAACAAAAAAACGACACACTTAAAGGGGTGCCTAAAAGCCACTGCAGCATCTTGTTCTTTGAAAGATTTGGATTTCAAAATAAAAACTTAGGAAAACGATTGCGCCAATAATGCCTTGCCAAAGTGCCATACCTCTGGTCGCTTTCCAGACCAACTACATGCATCGCATCAACCAATTGTTGTGTGCCACATCATCGACTGAGCAGTCGGGAATCAGATTGCTATATCATATGCTGCGGTTAGCTGATATGTTAAACACCTATTCAGGAATTGAGATCTGGCATGCATCTGCAATGAGTCAACTAGGAACGGGACCATTATAACCTGTAATCCTGTCAGTTAATGACCATTGATTGGTTTGATCACCAAATAGAACACCAGGTCTAACCTGTCCTTCAACAAACACAGTGACCAAAACAACAACAAAACAACTGAGGAAATTCACAAATCAATATTCCCTTCTTTTCTGCTTATTCTGCTTACGCCCAATGTCTACCTCATCCAGTCTAAGCCCAGATAGCTGGAGGTCTTGGAGGGATTGGGCCAGGGGCCTATGGACCTGGACGGGCAGGGGCCGCTGGACCCGGATGGGGATGGGCTTTAGGTCAGGGTCAGACAAGATGGGATCTAAGGCTGGCAGAGGGAGGTAGCCTCCATCTCTGGGCAGACACAGGCAGCAGCCAGCACCAGCCAGGTCCAGCTCGCTGTACTCGAAGCCAGCCCTCTTGAGGATCTTGAAGTCCACCATGTCCATGGACTCACTCATCTCCACCAGAAGGTTCCAGAACATACAGCTCAGCATGATGCCCATCAGCTGGAGAGACACACAGGGAACAGAGCAGAAAGGCCAGTAGCATTTAGACTCTGACACTGGGACTAGTACACCACACAGCCCATCAGCTGGAGAGAGAGGGAACATAGAGGACCAGAGAGACCAGTTAGGGTTAGACTCTGATACCCTATTCACTTTATATTCCACTACTTTTGACCAGGGCTCATAGGGACTGGTACCCACCGCCAGGTGGAAATATTACAGCTGGAGATACAAGGACCATGTAACTATGTACTTAAATATAATGCACTGTCATGTGTGTGTTTAATGTGCTTGTATGTACCTGACACTACAAAAGTTGCAGAGGCACACAAATATCCAACTTTTGAATTAAGTAATATCTTACTTTGGTCCCAAGGTGAGCTATGCCTGGGCAAGTCAACTTGAGCGTGCTGTTGTCCATTCCCCAGTGCTTTAAAAATGGACTAGTTCACCTGAGCTGGCCTGATAAGAACCCCCAGTTTCCTTTTCCATTTGAGAAAGTTTTCTGCAGCCAGTCTGTGGTCTACTGAATCCTGGTGTACCAGACTGTCTGTCTGCTACTGGACTGGACTGTCTGCTTCTGGACTGTCTGCTTCTGGACTGTCTTCTTCTGGACTGAACAATCTGCTACTGTCTGCCTGCTACTGGACTGGACTGTCTGTCTGCTACTGGACTGTCTGTCTGCTACTGGACTTTGTCTGCTACTGGACTGGACTGTCTGTCTGCTACTGGACTGGACTGTCTGCTACTGGACTGTCTGTCTGCTACTGGACTGTCTGTCTGCTACTGGACTGTCTGTCTGCTACTGGACTGTCTGTCTGCTACTGGACTGTCTGTCTGCTACTGGACTGTCTGTCTGCTACTGGACTGTCTGTCTGCTACTGTCTGCCTGCTACTGGACTGTCTGCTTCTGGACTGAACAATCTGCTACTGTCTGCCTGCTACTGGACTGGACTGTCTGTCTGCTACTGGACTGGACTGTCTGTCTGCTACTGGACTGGACTGCCTGCTACTGGACTGTCTGGTACTGGACTGGACTGCCTGCTACTGGACTGGACTGTCTGATACTGGACTGTCTGTCTGCTACTGGACTGGACTGTCTGTCTGCTACTGGACTGTCTGTCTGCTACTGGACTGTCTTCTTCTGGACTGAACAATCTGCTACTGTCTGCCTGCTACTGGACTGGACTGTCTGTCTGCTACTGGACTAGACTGTCTGTCTGCTACTGGACTGCCTGCTACTGGACTGGACTGTCTGCTACTGGACTGGACTGTCTGCTACTGGACTGTCTGTCTGCTACTGGACTGTCTGCTTCTGGACTGGACTGTCTGGTACTGGACTGGACTGTCTGTCTGCTACTGGACTGTCTGCTACTGGACTGGACTGTCTGTCTGCTACTGGACTGTCTGTCTGCTACTGGACTGTCTGCTTCTGGACTGGACTGTCTGCTTCTGGACTGTCTGCTTCTGGACTGAACAATCTGCCTACTACTGGACTGTACTGTCTGCCTGCTACTGGACTATCTGTCTGTCTGCCTGTCTGCTACTGGACTGGACTGTCTGCTACTGGACTGGACTGTCTGTCTGCTACTGGGCTTGACTGTCTGTCTGCTACTGGGCTTGACTGTCTGTCTGCTACTGGACTGGACTGTCTGTCTGCTACTGGACTGGACTGTCTGTCTGCTACAGGACTGGACTGTCTGTCTACTACTGGACTGTCTGTCTGATACTGGACTGGAATATCTGATACTGGACTGCCTGTCTGTCTGCTACTGGACTCATGACCTAATAGTGCAGCGGCTGCAGACTCAGTATGTGGTGTTATTACACGTCTCCAGGGGGGCTCGCATAGAAGTCTGGCTGCAAAACTTTCACAGCACAGGAGAGGAGTGAGGCCGGGGTAGGAAATGGAATAGAGAGAATGGATGAAAGAGAAAGAGGAGAGGAAGAGAGGATGGGGGGACAAAATAAGTTAGAGACAGACAGACAACAGATAATCAAGGTAGATGGATTATTTTAAATATGTTATTGGTCAATAAACAGATATGGCTTATTAACCTATACGGTCCAAATAATGATGAACCAAGCTTCTTTGAAGATATATATAAGAATGTATCAACTCTACAAGCAAAACTAGACTCTATTATTATGGTGGGGGATTGTAATATGGTTTTAAATACTTTCTTATGTCATTCTCTCTGGCACCAAAAGTTGAAAAAGTGTTGATAGGGGACAGAATGCGGTCGGATCACCACATAATTGGCATATATATTACTCTTACAGAATTTCCACGTGGGCGAGGATATTGGAAATGTAATCAAAGCCTACTAGATGATAACTTGTTTTTAACTAGGACAGAAGAATTTATAACTGACTTTTTCAGACATAACATAGGTACAGCAGATCCCCTTACTGTATGGGACACTTTTAAATGTGTCTTTAGAGGCCATGCAATTCAGTACTCATCTATAAAACAAAAGCAATTTAGATCAAAATAATTTATATTAATAAAGGAAATTGAAGGACTAACAGTACAGTTAGATAGCAATAAAAACTGTACCATAGTGGCACAGAATATGATGGAGGAAAAAGAAATGGAGGAACTTATTCTAGAAAGATCCAGTGTAATAAATTATAAAAATTAAGCGAACTGGATGGAATACGGGAAAAACGCACCAAATTCTTTTTCAATCTTCAACATAGAAATGCATACCACTTTTTTTGATATACTCAGAGGACCATTATCGGACCACCACCACATGCTTATCATGTTTTAACCACTCCTATATAAACTGTAGATTATGGGACACGCAACAAGGTCTGATTTCATTATTACTGAAAGGATCCAAGTGGTATATATAAAGATCCAGTCCAATTAAAAAATTGGAGGCCTCTTACACTTCAGTGTTGTGATGCAAAAATTCTAGCTAAATGCTTGGTGCATATAATTAAAAAGGTATTGTCATATTATTCATCCTACTCGGACAGGTTTTTTTACATGGACGATACATTGGAGGTAATATAAGACAAGTACTGGAAACAATGGAATACTATGAAATATCAGGGAAACCAGGCCTGGTTTTCGTAGCTGATTTTGAAAAGGCTTTTGATAAAGTACGACTGGAGTTTATATATAAATGCCTAGAATATTTCAATTTGGAGAATCTCTTATACAATGGGTTAAAGTTACGTATAGTAACCCTAGATATAAAATAGTAAATAATGGCTACATCTCAGAAAGTTTTAAACTGTCAAGAGGAGTAAAACAAGGTTGTCCACTATCGGCATATCTATTTATTATTGCCATCGAAATGTGAGCTGTTAAAATTAGATCCAACAATAATATTAAGGGATTAGAAATCCGTGGCTTAAAAACAAAGGTGTCATTGTACGCTGATGATTCATGTTTTCTTTTTAAACCACAATTAGAATCCCTCCACAGTCTCATGGAGGATCTAGATACTTTTGCTAACCTCTCGGGATTAAAACCAAATTATGATAAGTATACTATATTTCATATTGGATCACAAAAAAATTCTACTTTTACATTATCGTGTAGTTTACGAGGTGAAATCTTGCATGGAGCCCCAGACCGAGGGTGATTGACCGTCATCTTGAACTTCTTCCTTTTTCTAATAATTGCGCCAACAGTTGTTTCCTTCTCACCAAGCTGCTTGCCTATTGTCCTGTAGCCCATCCCAGCCTTGTGCAGGTCTACAATTTTATCCCTGATGTCCTTACACAGCTCTCTGATCTTGGCCATTGTGGAGAGGTTGGAATCTGTTTGATTGAGTGTGTGGACAGGTGTCTTTTATACAGGTAACGAGTTCAAACAGGTGCAGTTAATACAGGTAATGAGTGGAGAACAGGAGGGCTTCTTAAAGAAAAACTAACAGGTCTGTGAGAGCCGGAATTCTTACTGGTTGGTAGGTGATCAAATACTTATGTCATGCAATAAAATGCAAATTAATTACTTAAAAATCATACAATGTGATTTTCTGGATTTTTTTTATTTTTAGATTCCGTCTCTCACAGTTGAAGTACCTATGATAAAAATTACAGACCTCTACATGCTTTGTAAGTAGGAAAACCTGCAAAATCGGCAGTGTATCAAATACTTGTTCTCCCCACTGTATGTTTATATAGAAATATATATATATATACAGTGGGGCAAAAAAGTATTTAGTCAGCCACCAATTGTGCAAGTTGTCCCACTTAAAAAGATGAGAGAGGCCTGTAATTTTCATCATAGGTACACTTCAACTATGACAGACAAAATGAGAAGAAAAAAATCCAGAAAATCACATTGTAGGATTTTTTATGAATTTATTTGCAAATTATGGTGGAAAATAAGTATTTGGTCACCTACAAACAAGCAAGATTTTTGGCTCTCACAGACCTGTAACTTCTTCTTTAAGAGGCTCCTCTGTCCTCCACTCGTTACCTGTATTAATGGCACCTGTTTGAACTTGTTATCAGTATAAAAGACACCTGTCCACAACCTCAAACAGTCACACTCCAAACTCCACTATGGCAAAGACCAAAGAGCCGTCAAAGGACACCAGAAACAAAATTGTAGACCTGCACCAGGCTGGGAAGACTGAATCTGCAATAGGTAAGCAGCTTGGTTTGAAGAAATCAACTGTGGGAGCAATTATTAGGAAATGGAAGACATACAAGACCACTGATAATCTCCCTCGATCTGGGGCTCCACGCAAGATCTCACCCCGTGGGGTCAAAATGATCACAAGCAAAAATCCCAGAACCACACGGGGGGACCTAGTGAATGACCTGCAGAGAGCTGGGACCAAAGTAACAAAGCCTACCATCAGCAAGGGCATTGAAGATGAAACGTGGCTGGGTCTTTCAGCATGACAATGATCCCAAACACACCGCCCGGGCAACGAAGGAGTGGCTTCGTAAGAAGCATTTCGAGGTCCTGGAGTGGCCTAGCCAGTCTCCAGATCTCAACCCCATAGAAAATCTTTGGAGGGAGTTGAAAGTCCGTGTTGCCCAGCAACAGCCCCAAAACATCACTGCTCTAGGGGAGATCTGCATGGAGGAACTTGCACAATTGGTGGCTGACTAAATACTTTTTTGCCCCACTGTATATATATATATATATGGGTATGTATGTATATGTATGTAAACTCAGCAAAAAAAGAAACGTCCTCTCACTGTCAACTGCGTTTATTTTCAGCAAACTTAACATGTGTAAATATTGATATGAACATAACAAGATTCAACAACTGAGACATAAACTGAACAAGTTCCACAGACATGTGACTAACAGAAATTGAATAATGTGTCCCTGAACAAAGGGGGGGTCAAAATCAAAAGTAACAGTCAGTATCTGGTGTGGCCACCAGCTGCATTAAGTACTGCAGTGCATCTCCTCCTCATGGACTGCACCAGATTTACCAGTTCTTGCTGTGAAATGTTACGCCACTCTTCCACCAAGGCACCTGCAAGTTCCCGGGCATTTCTGGGGGGAACGGCCCTAGGCCTCACCCTCCGATCCAACAGGTCCCAGACGTGCTCAATGGGATTGAGATCCAGGATCTTCGCTGGCCATGGCAGAACACTGACATTCCTGTCTTGCAGGATATCACGCACAGAACGAGTAGTATGGCTGGTGGCGTTGTCATGCTGGACGGTCATGTCAGGATGAGCCTGCAGGAAGGGTACCACACGAGGGAGGAGGATGTCTTCCCTGTAACGCACAGCATTGAGATTGCCTGCAATGACAACAAGCTCAGTCCGATGATGCTGTGACACACCGCCCCAGACCATGACGGACCCTCCACCTCCAAATCGATCCCGCTCCAGAGTACAGGCCTCGGTGTAACGCTCAATCCTTCGACGATAAACGCGAATCCGACCATCACCCCTGGTGAGACAAAACCGCAACTCGTCAGTGAAGAGCACTTTTTGCCAGTCCTGTCTGGTCCAGCAACGGTTGGTTTGTGCCCATAGGCGACATTGTTGCCGGTGTTATCTGGTGAGGACCTGCCTTTCAACAGGCCTACAAGCCTCAGTCCAGCCTCTCTCAGCCTATTGCGGACAGTCTGAACACTGATGGAGTGATTGTGCGTTCCTGGTGTAACTCGGGCAGTTGCTGTTGCCATCCTGTACCTGTCCCGCAGGTGTGATGTTCGGATGTACCGATCCTGTGCAGGTGTTGTTACACGTGGTCTGCCACTGTGAGGATGATCAGCTGTCTGTCCTGTCTCCCTGTAACGCTGTCTTAGGTGTCTCACAGTACGGACATTGCAATTTATTGCCCTGGCCACATCTGCAGTCCTCATGCCTCCTTGCAGCATGCCTAAGGCACGTTCACACAGATGAGCAGGGACCATGGGCCTCTTTCTTTTGGTGTTTTTCAGAGTCAGTAGAACGGCCTCTTTAGTGTCCTAAGTTTTCATAACTGTGACCTTAATTGCCTACCATCTATAAGCTGTTAATGTCTTAACGACCGTTCCACAGGTGCATCTTCATTAATTGTTTATGGTTCATTGAACAAGCATGGGAAACAGTGTTTAACCTTTTACAATGAAGATCTGTGAAGTTATTTGGACTTTAACAAATTACCTTTGAAAGACAGGGTCCTGAAAAAGGGCCGTTTCATTTTTTGCTGAATTTATGTATGTAAGTCGGAAGTTTACATACACCTTAGCCAAATACATTTAAACTCAGTTTTTCACAATTCCTGACATTTAATCCTAGTAAAAATTCCCTGTTTTAGGTCAGTTAAGCTCACCACTTTATTTTAAGAATGTGAAATGTCAGAATAATAGTAAAGAGAATGATTTATTTCATCTTTTATTTCTTACATCACATTCCCAGTGGGTCAGAAGTTTACATACTCTCAATTAGTATTTGGTAGCATTGCCTTTAAATTGTTTAACTTGGGTCAAACGTTTTGGGTAGCCTTCCACAAGCTTCCCACAATAAGTTGGGTGAATTTTGGCCCATTCCTCCTGACAGAGCTGGTATAACTGAGTCAGGTTTGTAGGCCTCCTTGCTCGCACACGCTTTTTCAGTTCTGCCCACAAATTTTCCATAGGATTGAGGTCAGGGCTTTGAGATGGCCACTCCAATACCTTGACTTTGTTGTCCTTAAGCCATTTTGCCACAACTTTGGAAGTATGCTTGGGGTCATTGTCCATTTGGAAGACCCATTTGCGACCAAGCTTTAACTTCCTGACTGATGTCTTGAGATGTTGCTTCAATATATCCACATCATTTTCCTCTCTCATGATCATGATGCCATCTATTTTGTGAAGTGCACCAGTCCTTCCTGCAGCGAAGCACCCCCACAACATGATGCTGCCACCCCCATGCTTCATGGTTGGGATGGTGTTGTAACGGCTTTCGTTGGTGGAAGGAGAGGAGGACCAAAATGCAGCGTGGTACGTATCCATAATAAATGTTTAATCGAGAATGAATACAAAAAAAGAACAAGAGAATCAAATGAAAACCGATACAGTCCCGAATGGTGCAAACACTGAAACAGAAACAATCACCCACAAAACACAATAGAAAACAGGCTACCTAAATCTGGCTCCCAATCAGAGACAACAACTGACACCTGCCTCTGATTGAGAACCATACTAGGCCAAACACATAGAAATATAAATACAGAACAAAACATAGAATGCCCACTCCAACTCACGCCCTGACCAAACTAAAATAAAGACATAAAAAAGGAACTAAGGTCAGAACGTGACAGGTGTTCTTCGGCTTGCAAGCCTCCCCCTTTGTCCTCCAAACAGTTCTATTTTTGTTTCATCAGACAAGAGGACATTTCTCCAAAAAGTACGATCTTTGTCCCCATGTGCAGTTGCAAACCGTAGTCTGGCTTTTTTATGGAGATTTCGGAGCAGTGGCTTCTTCCTTGCTGAGCGGCCTTTCAGGTTATGTCAATATAGGACTCGTTTTACTGTGGATATAAATACTTTTGTACCTGTTTCCTCCAGCATCTTCACAAGGTCCTTTGCTGTTGTTCTGGGATTGATTTGCACTTTTCGCACCAAAGTACGTTAATCTCTAGGAGACAGAACACGTCTCCTTCCTGAATGGTATGACGGCTACGTGGTCCCATGGAGTCTATACTTGCGTACTATTGTTTGTACAGATGAACGTGGTACCTTTAAGCCTTTGGAAATTGCTCCCAAGGATGTACCAGACTTGTGGAGGTCTACGATTTTTTTTCTGACGTCTTGATGCCCAATTTGTTAAGCAAAGAGGCATTGAGTTTGAAGGTAGGCCTTGAAATACATCCACAGGTACACCTCCAATTGACTCAAATTATGTAAATTAGCCTATCAGAAGCTTCTATAAAGCCATGACGTCATTTTCTGGAATTTTCCAAGCTGTTTAAAGGCACAGTCAGCTTAGTGTATGTAAACTTCTGACCCACTGGAATTGTGATACAGTGAATTATAAGTTAAATAATCTGTCTGTAAACAATTGTTGGAGAAATTACTAGTGTCATGCACAAAGTAGATGTCCTAACCGACTTGCCAAAACTATAGTTTGTTTACAAGAAGTTTGTGGAGTGGTTGAAAAACTAGTTATAATGACTCCAACCTAAGTGTATGTAAACTTCTGACTTCAACTGTATATGGATATATATATTTTCCCAAAAATGTTGAAATGATGCAGACAATTACATTGATAGAAGCAAGAATCTATCCGCAATATTAAAGCTGATCCACCCCCTTCAAAAAAAAAAAAAAAGACAGACAGACAAAAGCTGTAAACTAGACAAAAACACAATCAAAGTGAATGGGTAATAATAGTAAACAACAAACCCTGATCCATTACAACTGACTTTATAACACAATAAAATCATCCAGCTGCTTCTTGGTTATGAAAGCACTACAGAGGTATCATGAAGTGGAAGCTGGCTAAGATACATGTAGGATGGACCCTAGTCAAGGATAGTGCACTATATAGGGTATAGAATACCATTTGGAACATGTCCATTGTTGAGATCTGGGTGAACGGAAGACAAAATACGAATGAAGTGGTGGACAGACAGAGACAGACTGGCTAGGAGGCTGTGAGAAACCTCTCAGGCATGAGGCGACTGAGTGACTAGACACACACACACCTGGGTCAGGTAAGGTGGTTCTCTGATTGGAGGCAGTTGCGCAAGCGTGTGTGTTGGGTGTTTGTCTGTGTCTGTGACTGACCTGTGGCAGCCCTATTGCACAGCAGAGTCCAATAGTTGCTCCCACGTTGTCTCCCATCCACAGGTTGACAGCATGGATACAGCCCCGCACATGGATCACCTCATCCAGGAGCTCACGCTGACAGAGAAAGAGAGAGGACAGGTAGAATGAAAGAGAGACTACAATACATGAGATGCATTTGACTGATTGTAGTTTTGTTTTAAATACATGTCATCAGAAAGATTGTAATTTCACAGATGATGAGGCACTACAATGCTAACATGAACAATAGAAAATGATTTATTTTTATTTTTATCTACTACGACAAACGAATATTGTGCCTTGAAAACTAATAACTATTCCCCAAAATATGGAGGTGAGAACATCTCAAGGAGAGAAAACAGAGACAGCTGAATCAATATCACAACAACACCAGCCACTACCAGCTGGCACAATATATCGTGACTCAATTAGTCTACCTTATTTTCAGCATGCTGCAGCTAGAGAAAAAAAAATGTTTTGAGGCCATGAAAGTAAATGATCCTGCTGCTGCTCTTTTCCCTTTTGTAATCTCCGAATGCGTCCCGATGCGGGCCCTGGTCAAAAGTAGTGTACTATGTAGGGAATAGGGTGCCATTGGGACGTAACTTCTGTCACTGTGCAGAATGACAAACTCCACAGACTAATGAAGGCCAAAAAGTGAGCAGAACACTGGGGGGGGGGGGGGGGGGGGGTCACAGTCTAATAGGAGTGGAATATAGCAACTTATTTTACCCTTACCTGTTGGCTGAGAGTCTTGTAACCACAAAGAGTGTTGACAACCTCTCCCACCTGGGAAAAATGAGTCAGGAAGAGATGAAGATTATGAAGATTATGAAGAAGAGGATTCATGTATTGTCCATTCTTCTGTGCAAAGATAAGAAGAAAAAAAACTACAAACATTTCCTAAGTCAGATATGCTTGTAGTGGCCAAGTTAAAAATACATTTACGCACGTTGGACACACACACACACAAACACAAAAAGAGCTGGACATCCCCTAATCTGTGTTCATAGCTGTTTGGTGCTTTGGAGTTGCCCTGCGTGGGCACAGACCAGACAGAGGAAGAGAGAAGGAGAGCAAGAGAGAGAGAGGAAAAGAGAAGGAGAGGATGAGAGAGCGGAAGAGAGAGAGAGAGAGAGGAAGAGAGAAGGATACGAAGAGATAAGGAGAGGAAGAGAGAGAGGAAGAGAGGGAGAGGAATAGATGAAGAGAGAGCGAGACAGAGAGGAAGAGAGAGAGGGAGAAAGACTAAGTGTGAGAGAAAAGAGGGCAGAAAGAGATAAGCCAGAGCGTGAGTTAGACAAGGAGAGAATGAATCATGAGCTCAGTAAATGAATTGAATTAGCTCCCACTCTCTCCACTGACGCTGAGGTCTCGGGGTCTCTTCCTGTGCCTGAGTGGCTTTACACATTTCACTGTAACCAACTCAGCCAGCGCTAATTACCTAGTAATGCACCATGAGGCCAGGGGAAGTACTGGCAGGTGGAGAGAGGCTTTACTGAGAGCAGAACATGGATCCCTCCAGTCACTGCATTCACACAGCCAGCCCAATTCCAATCTTTTTTCCACTAAAAAAGTGGTCCTTTGTTGCCATACAGTTCTGTGCGTGGGGAGCCTGGATGAGCACTAAATGAGATCCACAGAAACATGTCTCCCCCAGAGATGTGAGAGACTAATAGGCTGATAGGGAGGGCAGGTATAATATTGGATAAGGTTCATGTGTTATCGGATCCTAACTTTCAGAGCTCCTTTCATTCATTCACACACAGTCTAGATAAGAGGTGAAAAGCAGAGGAGTGGAGAACGGTTTTAGCATTCACCTTGTGGGGGACACAGCATGTATAAGGGACACCACAGGCCAGTGGCCCGGTGCCATTGCAGAAATGGTATTGATTGACACCCCAGTCCTTGTAGTCGTCCCCACCACAACAAGAGAACTAGAGAGAGAGAGAAAGCAAGAGAGCAAGAGAGAGCGAGAGAGAGCGAGAGAGAGGTTTAATAATAAATCAGTTAAGTCTATTGTTTTTTACTAGATCAATCATGCTCTATCCATGTCAGTTAGGGCTGCAAAACTACCGGTAATTTACCAAAGTTATCAGAATCTTCAGTACTTTTGGCAATTAAAGATGCACTATGCAGAAATCGCTTTGCCATTTGCTGGATGCAAAAATGTGAATATTTCACCTAATTTCAGATTATGTGACAAAACAAGTAATGCGTAGTGTAGATAATCATTGTAACATCTAAACCGCTGTGAAATATATTTTCCATAACCAAAAATATTGTATATTCAGCTGTTTGAAACTGGTGTACAAAAAATAAACTTAAGAGTGGGAAGCATAGAAATTGAGCACATAGAACAGATCTACCGCTTCTTGGACTTGCTTTCAATGAAAAGGACATAACACACATTTCTATGTGAATTTGGTCGTGTCGCCCAAAGTTACATATTGCAGCTTTAATAGAAAATCTATGGCAATCTATCGTAATGTTGGTCATTTATATTTAAATATCTATTTTTTTTTTTAAAGTATTCATATACAGTGCCTTCAGAAATTGATTACATTTACATTTAAGTCATTTAGCAGACGCTCTTATCCAGAGCGACTTACAAGTTGGTGCATTCACCTTATGATATCCAGTGGAACAACCACTTTACAATAGTGCATCTAACTCTTTTAAGGGGGAGGGGGGGGGATTAAATACATTTTATTTTCTCACCCATCTACACACAATACCCCATCATGACAAAGTGAAAACATGTTTCTAGAAATGTTGTCAAATTGATTGAAAATGGAACACATAACTATCATAATAACTATCACATAACTATCAACTATCATTCACCAACTGGTTCACCAACTACTTTGCAGACAGAGTTCAGTGTGTCAAATCGGAGGGCATGTTGTCCGGTCCTCTGGCAGTCTCTATGGGGGTACCACAGGGTTCAATTCTCGGGCCGACTCTTTTCTCTGTATATATCAATGATGTTGCTCTTGCTGCGGGCGATTCCCTGATCCACCTCTACGCAGACGACACCATTCTGTATACTTCTGGCCCTTCCTTGGACACTGTGCTATCTAACCTCCAAACGAGCTTCAATGCCATACAACACTCCTTCCGTGGCCTCCAACTGCTCTTAAACGCTAGTAAAACCAAATGCATGCTTTTCAACCGTTCGCTGCCTGCACCCGCACGCCCGACTAGCATCACCACCCTGGACGGTTCCGACCTAGTATATGTGGACATCTATAAGTACCTAGGTGTCTGGTTAGACTGTAAACTCTCCTTCCAGACTCATATTAAACATCTCCAATCTAAAATCAAATCTAGAATCGGCTTTCTATTTCGCAACAAAGCCTCCTTCACTCACGCCGCCAAACTTACCCTAGTAAAACTGACTATCCTACCGATCCTCGACTTCGGCGATGTCATCTACAAAATAGCTTCCAATACTCTACTCAGCAAACTGGATGCAGTTTATCACAGTGCCATCTGTTTTGTTACTAAAGCACCTTATACCACCCACCACTGCGACCTGTATGCTCTAGTCGGCTGGCCCTCGCTACATGTTCGTCGTCAGACCCACTGGCTCCAGGTCATCTACAAGGCTATGCTAGGTAAAGTGCCGCCTTATCTCAGTTCACTGGTCACGATGGCAACACCCAGCCATAGCACGCGCTCCAGCAGGTGTATCTCACTGATCATCCCTAAAGCCAAAACCTAATTTGGCCGCCTTTCCTTCCAGTTCTCTGCTGCCTGCGACTGGAACGAATTGCAAAAATCTCTGAAGTTGGAGACTTTTATCTCCGTCAACAACTTTAAACATCTGCTATCTGAGCAGCTAACCGATCGCTGCAGCTGTACATAGTCCATCGGTATATAGCCCACCCAATTTACCTACCTCACGCCCATACTGTTTTTATTTATTTACTTTTCTGCACACCAGTATCTCTACTTGCACATGATCATCTGATGATTTATCACTCCAGTGTTAATCTGCTAAATTGTAAGTATTCGCTCCTATGGCCTATTTATTGCCTACCTCCTCATGCCTTTTGCACACATTCTATATAGATTCTCTTTTTTTTTTTTCTCTTTCTTCTACTATGTTATTGACTTGTTTATTGTTTACTCCATGTGTAACTCTGTGTTGTTGTCTGTTCACACTGCTATGCTTTATCTTGGCCAGGTCGCAGTTGCAAATGAGAACTTGTTCTCAACTAGCCTACCTGGTTAAATAAAGGTGAAATAAATAAAAAATAACTTATATTTTACACATGTGATAAGGTCAGAGAGAGGCCAGAGATAATTACAGACACCTGTGATAATGTGAAGTACCCAAAAGGGCCACTAAATGTCTTGTGATAGGTTACATATAATCCTTGAAAATCCTGGTAGTTTACTGGTAAACATATACATTTTACAGTAATATACCTTCTCTTTGCAACCCTACCCACTGGGCACAGATGTCAATTCAACGTCTATTCCAAGTTGGTTTAACGTAATTTCATTAAAATGACTTGGAAACAATTTTGATTCAACCAGTGTGTGCCCAGTGGGTAATGTGTGGGTGTGTGCCCAGTGGGTAATGTGTGGGTGTGTGCCCAGTGGGTAATGTGTGGGTGTCTGCCCAGTGGGTAATGTGTGGGTGTCTGCCCAGTGGGTAATGTGTGGGTGTCTGCCCAGTGGGTAATGTGTGGGTGTGTGCCCAGTGGGTAATGTGTGGGTGTGTGCCCAGTGGGTAATGTGTGGGTGTGTGCCCAGTGGGTAATGTGTGGGTGTGTGCCCAGTGGGTAATGTGTGGGTGTGTGCCCAGTGGGTAATGTGTGGGTGTGTGCCCAGTGGGTAATGTGTGGGTGTGTGCCCAGTGGGTAATGTGTGGGTGTGTGCCCAGTGGGTAATGTGTGGGTGTGTGCCCAGTGGGTAATGTGTGGGTGTGTGCCCAGTGGGTAATGTGTAGGTGTGTGCCCAGTGGGTAATGTGTGGGTGTGTGCCCAGTGGGTAATGTGTGGGTGTGTGCCCAGTGGGTAATGTGTGGGTGTGTGCCCAGTGGGGCAGCAGGTAGCCTAGTGGTTAGAGCGTCTGGCCAGTAACCGAAATGTTGCCAGATCGAATTCCCGACCTGACAAGGTAAACATCTGTCGTTCTGCCACTGAACAAGGCAGTTAACCCACTGTTCCTAGGCTGTCATTGTAAATAAGAATTTGTTCTTAACTGACTTGCCTAGTTAAATAAAAAACGGTCAGTGGCCTCTTCATTCAGTACACACACACCACTATTTCCTGTCTGTTGCTTCTGATAATGAAAAGGGAATCAGTCCTCTTACCTTCTGTTGCACAAAGTCCAAGATGTTTTTGAAGTCCAGATCATCGTAATAGTGTTTAATTCCCTCTCGTATACTGCTCTGGAACAGGGCTGATGTCTACAGGGAGAGAGAGAAAGAGGGGGATGATAAGCTATGAAATTCCTCATCCATCACGTGTTACAGCTGTGTGTGTGTGTGTGTGTGTGTGTGTGTGTGTGTGTGTGTGTGTGTGAGTGAGTGAGAGAGAGAGAGAACTGACCTTTTTCTCAAAGATGAGCGCAACGATGAGAGCCACAGCCTGCAGGAACAGTAGCACACACAGGACACACAAAAACTGGAAGACAGATGGAGAGAGGGAGAGAATGCACTTAGCATGCCATGTACACATCAAGCCAGAGGGACCAGAGATTGCTGGGCTGAGATAGGAAACACCATCCTCAAGTTGACTGACATATCCCAGTCAGCAGAGTCCCCTTGTCCTGTCTTGTCCCCCTCCTCCTCCTCCTCCCACTCCCTCTCGCTCCATATACCTTGGGTCTCCTCTACCTAATCTCTCAACCCTCCTATTCTTTCCTTCATCCCTCCTCTTTTCCATCCTAACCTCCATCGCTCCTCATATCCCCCCTTCCGTCCCTCCCTCTCTCGATCTTCCATCTCTCTCCTCTCTCACCATGTGTAGCAGGGTCTTGTTGTCCCTGAGGGAGCCCACCATGCCCACCAGGGAGACGGTGAACATCACCAGGCCCAGCAGGATGAGCACCACAGCGGGGGCCAGGAACACCCCCTCCAGGGTACGGTTCTTCTGACGCTCCACCTCCGCGTACACCCCCACGCACAACACACACAGGCCCAGGAGCTGGGGGAGGGAGAGAGAGAGGGAGAGGCAGGGAGAGGGGGAAGAAGAGAGGGTAGGGGTTGGGGTGAGATGGTCAGAGCTCTGCAGTGTGCCATCTTTCTGAATAAGCATAATTTCATGATAGCAGTGTGCATAGAAAGCCTAACCAAGCAAGCAACGTTCAAAGCTATCGGCATGTTCAAAGCTACCGTTTCCCTTGGATTGTGTTGTAAACTCATAGCTGATGTCAAATACCATGGACTTCTTCAAAATAGCATGGATAAGTCCCAAATGGTACCCTATTCCATATAGTGCGCTTCTTTTGACCAGCGCCATGGATGTCTTCCTCTCTAGTGGTAGCATCCTGAAGATACGACCCATTTTCCTTGTTCCTTGTAGTCAATTAAGAAACACAAAGGGCTTTAGTGCTGGTGCTCCTGCACACACCCTGGCTGCTGCCCAAATTAAAGTTGGCAAATGACGACGGGAGATGGTGGTTAGAGAACTATGCCTAGGCTAGCTGCTGTGTTGTTATGGCATCAGCCTTGTTAGCATCAAACAAACCCCACTTGACTACCTTCCTGGTGTGCCATTTGAGAGCTTTCAAAACCATGGCAGGGTGGATCTCACGTTGTCTGCATCCCAAATGGCACCCTTTTCCCTTTATAGTGAATTAAAGGGACTATAAAGGCACTAGCCTATGTCGGGAATATGGTGCCATTTGGAATGCAGACTGACTCATAATGATAGTCATTTCTTTCTGCAACAAACAATCTTAACCCCATAGGCCTACCTATTGATTCTCAATTAGGAAGAGAGGCAATCTGCACTAAGAGAGCAAGCCTCATCACTCTTTCCCTACTTTAGTACATTCACGACTGCCAGCACCACCCCGCCCAACACCGGAAAATGTCTCTACCCAGTGGGCAAAAATTCAGTTGAATCAACGTGGAATACTGATTCTATTTGCAAAAAGTAATCAACGTAAGGGAATTTCATATTGTTTTCACCCAACTTCACTCAAAATAGGGTCAAATTGTAGGTTGATTTCACACTGAATTCACGTTAGTTGACAACTCAACATGTAAATCAAAACTAGATGTTAAAATGACGTCTGTGTCCAGTGGATATTTTCAAAAGATGTAGGCCTACTTTAAGTCACTCATAGCGGTTGGCCAATTTCTCATTCATTCTGTCATCCACTGTAGTGTAGCGTAAGAAGGAGGCTACACACACTGGAGACAAACCCATCATCTTACAAAAGAACAAACCTCAGACTGATAAGAAGCAATGCAAATAGGCTACACAGTACACATACTCTCTCAAAGGATTAGTCGACTGACTCTCTCCTTCCCAAAGGAAACCTACACGCAAAACTGTGTGAAATTACACAAAGCAGATTGAACAGACAAGGAGAAATAGCATTCATTAACAGTGAGTGCTCCTGCATGGCTGTGGGCCAGGGGAGCTCTTGGGGGAACACAAGCCAAGGCATTACATCTGAACACGGCAGAGGAGGCAGTGCTGAAAGGAAAAAGGATTAACGAAAGAAGTTAGAAAGAATTGTGAGAATAAAAATCTAAGCGGGGGAAGTCCCTGACATGTTGTACTAGTTCATACTCTGCAGCAGTATGGCTGACGTAGGGAGAGAGATACAGGCAGAGAGACAGAGCTACAGACAGAAAGGTGGGGTGAAAATTGAACATGAAATTGACTGCAATTTCCTGTGAGGTGAGAGGGAGAGTCATGGAGTGTGAGTGTGAGAAAGCAGAGAGGGTGAGAAAGCAGCGAGGGAGATAGCTGAGAAACGCTCAACTCCGTTCTCTTATATCGAGGCGGAGTTGAGTAGTGGTAACTGGTCGCACGATTTGCTAACAACAACATTGAGTCGCCATCAGTCGTTACTTGTAAAAATGTAAATTCTGAAAATGCCTACCGGTACCTATGTTTGACCTGAACAACTGTTGTCCTTCCACATTAAAAAATGTATTGACGACAACCACCGACTTTTCCCTAATTTGTGTTGCACAACTCAGCGTGAATGTGCATGTACCAATTGAATCCCAGCACATAGTACATCAAGGCCGCTACGTCTCCAGTTGAGCAAGACAAAGGAGCACGGTTGTAGAGGTCAATCATAAGTACAGGTAAGCGTTATCAGAATAGACATTTTTACAAGTATCAACTGATGGTGACTTAATGTTGTTGCTAGCAAATTGCAAGACCAGTTATCAATAGTCAACTCCCCATTGATATAAGAGAACGGAGTTGAGCGTTCCTGAGCTAAGAGGGAGAGAGAGAGGGATTCATTATACCCGCTGATTGATTCCAGGACGACGAGTATTCACTAAAAATGGTGGAGGAAAGAGAGTGATGGCGGGGCAGGGTTTCATTTAACTGATAAAGTAACTGGATGAGTAAAATAGACTCACCATCTAAATCTGCTGACTCATCCATTAGCCTAGGCTATGGTTTGAAATTAAAATATGACAAATAGAAAAGAGTCAGAGAGCACTAGGATCTGTTCAATAGTCTGCTTTAAAGACGTTCTATTCTACCACCTTTCAGGCAGCACATCCACAACTAGAGGCCTAACTATAGGGGCACACAATGGAGTTAGCACTCAAAGGTTGTCTATGGTGACTCATAGAGATGGGGGATTTCCCCATAGGCAAATCAAATTGTATTTGTCACATACACAGTTTACAGCAGGTATAAAAGTTGCAGTGAAATGCTTGTGTGCTAGCTCCCTCAACAATGCAGTACATTAGTCAATATGTATCATAACAATAATAAGTGTAACATCAAAAATAACAAGTTTGAGTGTGGGTGCTTGTGTGTTTGTTTGTGTGTGTTTGTGTGTAAGGGTTAAATGTGTGGAGACTGGAGAGTGCAAATAATAAATAATAATAATCTAAATTGCAGATAGTCTCTGAGATCCAGATAGTCTCTGAGATGCATGTCTGTGCAGGGAGAAAGCCAGTGTTAGCTGTTCAGCATTCTGATGGCCTGGTGGTAGAAACTGTCTCGGAACCTGATGCTCCGAAAACGCTTGCCAGATGGTAACAGAGTGAAGAGTTTGTGGCTCGTGTGACTGGAGTCTTGACGATCTTACTCAAACATCGCCTGGTATACAGTGGCAAGAAAAAGTATGTGAACCTTTTGGAATTACCTGGATTTCTGCATAGATTTGTCATAAAATGTGATCTGATCGTCATCTGTCACAACAATAGACAAACACATTTTGCTTAAACTAATAACACACAAACAATTATAAGTTTTCATGTCTTTATTGATCAGACTGTGTAAACATTCACAAGTGCAGGGTGGGAAAAGTATGTGAACCCTTGGATTTAATAACTGGTTGACCCTCCTTTTTGCAGCAATAACCTCAACCAAACGTTTTCTGCAGTTGCGGATCAGACTTTCACAACGGTCAGGAGGAATTTTCCTCTTTCCTCTTTACAAAACTGTTTCAGTTCAGCAATATTATTGGGATGTCTGGTGTGAACTGCTCTCTTGAGGTCATGCCACAGCATCTCAATTGGGTTGAGGTCAGGACTGGGCCACTCCAGAAGGCATATTTTCTTCTGTTGAAGCTATTCTGTTGTTGATTTACTTCTGTGTTTTGGGTCGTTGTCCTGTTGCATCACCCAACTTCTGTTGAGCTTCAATTGGCAGACAGATAGCCTTACATTCTCCTGCAAAATGTCTTGATAAACTTGGGAATTAATTTGTCCATCGATGATAGCAAGCTGTCCAGGCTCTGAGGCAGCAACGCAGCCCCAAATCATGATGCTCCCTCCACCTCCCTCCTTACAGTGGGGATGAAGTTTTGATGTTGGTGTTCCGTGCCTCTTTTTCTCCACACATAGTGTTGTGTGTTCCTTCCAAACAACTCAACTGTAGTTTCATCTGTCCACAGAATATTTTGCCAGTAGCGCTGTGGAACATCCAGGTGTTCTTTTGCGAACCTCAGATGTGCAGCAATGTTTTTTTGGCTTCTTCCATTGTGTCCTCCCATGAACACCATTCTTGTTTAGTGTTTTACGTATCGTAGACTCGTCAACAGAGATGTTAGCATGTTCCAGAGATTTATGTAAGTCTTTAGCTGACGTTCTAGGATTCTTCTTAACCTCATTGAGCATTCTGCACTGTGCTCTTGCAGTCATCTTTGCAGGATGTCCACTCCTAGGGAGAGTAGCAACTAGAGGTCGACCGATTATGATTTTTCAACACCGATACCGATTATTGGAGGACCAAAAAAAGCTGATACCGATTAAATCGGCCAATTTTTTTAATGTATTTGTAATAATGACAATTACAACAATACTGAATGAACACTTATTTTAACTTAATATAATACATCAATAAAATCAATTTAGCCTCAAATAAATAATGAAACATGTTCAATTTGGTCTAAATAATGCAAAAACAAAGTGTTGGAGAAGAAAGTAAAAGTGCAATATGTGCCATGTAAGAAAGCTAACGTTTAAGTTCCTTGCTCAGAACATGAGAACATATGAAAGCTGGTGGTTCCTTTTAACATGAGTCTTCAATATTCCCAGGTAAGAAGTTTTAGGTTGTAGTTATTATAGGAATTATAGGACTATTTCTCTCTATACGATTTGTATTTCATATACCTTTGACTATTGGATGTTCTTATAGGCACTTTAGTATTGCCAGTGTAACAGTATAGCTTCCATCCCTCTCCTCGCCGCTACCTGGGCTCGAACCAGGAACACATCAACAACAGCCACCCTCGAAGCAGCGTTACCCATGCAGAGCAAGGGGAACAACTACTCCATGTCTCAGAGCGAGTGACGTTTGAAACGCTATTAGCGCGCACCCCGCTAACTAGCTAGCCATTTCACATCGGTTACACCAGCCTAATCTCGGGAGTTGATAGGCTTGAAGTCATAAACAGCGCAATGCTTGAAGCATTGCGAAGAGCTGCTGGCAAAACGCAGTAAAGTGCTGTTTGAATGAATGCTTACGAGCCTGCTGCTGCCTACCACAGCTCAGTCTGACTGCTCTATCAAATATCAAATCATAGACTTAATTATAATATAATAAACACAGAAATACAAGCCTTGGGTCATTAATATGGTCGAATCCGGAAACTATCATCTTGAAAACAAAACGTTTATTCTTTCAGTGAAATACGGAACCGTTCTGTATTTTCTCTAACGGGTGGCATCCATAAGTCTAAATATTCTTGTTACATTGCACAACCTTCAATGTTATGTCATAATTACGTAAAATTCTGGCAAATTAGTTCGCAATGAGACAGGCGGCTCAAACTGTTGCATATACCCTGACTCTGCGTGCAATGAACGCAAGAGAAGTGACACAATTTCACCTGGTTAATATTGCCTGCTAACCTGGATTTCTTTTAGCTAAATATGCAGGTTTAAAAATATATACTTCTGTGTATTGATTTTAAGAAAGGCATTGATGTCTATGGTTAGGTACACGTTGGAGCAACGACAGTCCTTTTTCGCGAATGCGCACTGCATCGATTATATGCAACGCAGGACACGCTAGATAAACTAGTAATATCATCAACCATGTGTAGTTATAACTAGTGATTATGATTGATTGATTGTTTTTATAAGATAAGTTTAATGCTAGCTAGCAACTTACCTTGGCTTCTTACTGCATTCGCGTAACAGGCGAGTTACTCGTGAGGCAGGTGGTTAGAGCGTTGGAATAGTTAACCGTAAGATTGCAAGATTGAATCCCTGAGCTGACAAGGTAAAAATCTGTCGTTCTGCCCCCTGAACAAGGCAGTTAACCCACCGTTCCTAGGCCGTCATTGAAAATAAGAATGTGCCTAGTTAAATAAAGGTGTGGAGGAAAGAAAATATTTTTTTAAATTACAAATTCCGGCAAAATCGGCATCCAAAATGACCGATTTCCGATTGTTATCAAAACTTGAAATCGGCCCTAATTAAATCGGCCATTACGATTAATCGGTCGACCTCTAGTAGCAACAGTGCTGAACTTTCTCCATTTATAGACAATTTGTCTTACCGTGGACTGATGAACATCAAGGCTTTTAGAGATACTTTTGTAACCATTTCCAGCTTTATGCAAGTCAACAATTCTTAATCTTTTGAGATCACTTTTCTTCAAGGCATGGTTCACATCAGGCAATTCTTCTTGTGAATAGCAAACTCAAATTGTGTGAGTGTTTTTTATAGGGCAGGGCAGCTCTAACCAACATCTCCAATCTCGTCTCATTGATTGGTCTACAGGTTAGCTGACTCCTGACTGCAATTAGCTTTTGGAGAAGTCATTAGCCTAGGGGTTCACATACTTTTTCCAGCATACACTGTGAAAGTTTAAATTATGTATTCAATATAGACAAGAAAAATACAATAATCTGTGTGTTATTAGTTTAAGCACACAAAAACAAAAACCAGATCAAATTTTACGACCAATTTATGCAGATATCCAGGTAATTCCAAAGGGTTCACATACTTTTTCTTGCCACTGTACATGTCCTGGAGGACAGGAAGCTCCATGATGTATTGGGCCGTCCGCACCACCCCGTGTAGAGCGTTCCAGTAGAGGCGGTGACGCAGCCGGTCAAGATGATTGTGCAGCTGTAGAACTTCTTGAGGATCTGAGGGCTCATGCCAAATGTCTTCGGTCGCCAGAGATTGAAGAGACACTGTTACGCCTTCTTCACCACAGTGGTGGTGTGATTGTTCCATGTCAGGTCCTCTGTGATGTGCACATCGAGGAACTTGGCGCTTTTGACCCCCCGCTCCACCCGTTTCCTATAGTCCACAATCAGCTCCTTAGTTTTGCTGACATTGAGGTTATTTTCCTGGCACCGCTCTGCCAGGGCTTGTCACCGTCGGCGATCAGGCCCACCACCGCCGTGTCGTTGGCACTCCATATACATTCATAAAGACATCACTTAAACACTGAGTCACTAATCAAGGTTAGGTTGAATTTTATTACATAAATTATCATACCGATCAATTTTATCCCAAGCATTTTTGCTGATGTCCTTCATGACGATATGTAGCCTATACTAGAGAAATGTGATGTTTGAAATGAAATAGGTTTGCTAATATGGGTGATTGTTAATGGGACAATTGATGGCTACTACCATCAAACTGGTAGTAGTAGTTCACAGGAAAACATTTTTTTAAACAGACACTAATGTTAGAAGATTATCATTCTACTTATCGTATCAATTCATGCAATTTATCGCAACTTTTGTCCATATCGCACAGCTCTATACTGATGTATAGCCAAGAAAACGAATTGAAAGCAAGCTAAAGTCAGCAAGCCACCCATCCTTATCTCTTACTAACTTTCCCAGTCCCCTTCCTTCTCTCTTTCAGCTGTAGCATCCTCTCTGCCTGGTGGTGGGATGACAGTACAGACTGACATAGCAGCATCCTACTGGGTTAATGCATAATCTTCACAGACAAAGCAGAGCAGAGAGTACAGTTCATCCCTCTTAGGAGCAATGGGACAGGGGGCTCGCAATCTCAAGCCCTCACTCTCAGAGTAAAAGCCTCTCAACACACAGCATGTCCAAATGGCACCCTATCCCCTTCGTAGTGCACTACAATTGACCAGGGCCCATAAAGCACTGGTCAAAAGTAGTGCACTATGTAGGGTATAGGGGACGCACAACAATATTACTGCAGGCAACGCTTATCACCAAAGTACAGTTGGTAAAGCAAATTACAGTCTGTGACTTGTGCCACATGGTACCCAGAGATAGGTATATGGTGCTGTGTTGCGTGTGGGTGGGTTGGTTGCATGCCCTTCCTGAAAAGGCTGTGTCAGAAACCCCAAATCATGTGACACTGGTAGACAGTGACAGTCTGTGCAATGAGATGGTGTCATAATTGAAGATTAAACACTCAGCAAACTAAGCTATTCACTACAAAATGGCACTAGAAAGTTCAGCCGTAGACTCAGCAGCATTTTAAGTTATGCTTATTCACCCCCAAAATACTTATTTGCTGTAAAATACATCCATGATGCAAATTCCCTCATTCTAAACAGACAAACAATACTTTTAATACTCTGTAAACTGCGTCACTAGCCTTAAAGCCTACAGCGCACACAATTAAAGATGTGTCATGTAGGCTAGCATGTCATGGACTTTAAGAGAATTAGACCTACCTGTGTAACCCACTACTGCCCTGAAAAGCTGTAATTACAATGTTGTAAATACCCTACGTCTCAGAACACCTAACCGAGGCATGTCAACATCAGGCTGCATTACATGTCTCAGAACACCTAGAAGAAGCTTGTCAACATCAGGCTGCATTACATGTCTCAGAACACCTAGAAGAGGCTTGTCAACACCAGGCTGCATTACATGTCTCAGAACACCTAGAGGAGACATGTCAACACCAGGCTGCATTACATGTCTCAGAACACCTAGACGAGGCTTGTCAACACCAGGCTGCATTACATGTCTCAGAACACCTAGACGAGGCTTGTCAACACCAGGCTGCATTACATGTCTCAGAACACCTAGAAGAGGCGTGTCAACACCAGGCTGCATTACATGTCTCAGAACACCTAGAAGAGGCTTGTCAACACCAGGCTGCATTACATGTCTCTGCATTACACGTCTAGCAAAAATAAAATATCCCACTTAGCCCCTTTCACTGTATCACTCAGTAGTCCCACACCCTGCCCTGTACCACAACACAGAAAGGAAAGAGTGTAGTCTAGTGTAGTAAAGGACTCTCAACACACAGTTATTGTCCCAATGGCACCCTATGCCCTATATAGTGCACTACTTTTGATCAGGACCCAGATAGAGCTCTGGTCAAAAGTAGTGCACTATGTAGGGAATAGAGGACGCACTCCACCCCTTTCATTGTATCACTCAGTAGTCCCCACGCCCTGCCCTGTACCACAAAGCAGAAAGGAGAGTGTAGCCTAGTGAGGTAAATGAACGACTATATCAGACAAAGTGTACACACAGTAATATTTCCTTGGTATTATTCGATCTTCTGGCAAGCAATTTGGCACTAGAGAGTTAGCTAGCGAGCTAGGAAGATACCGATAGCTATACTAGCTAGCTACTACACTGGCTAGCTAGCTAAACAAAGGTGGTGGTTTTCTGACAGCCAACAATGTGGTCCCCCTAGCCCATTCAAATAGACGGCAATTTCCTGCTTGGGTTCTTGAGAGCTAGCTAGTGGTCACCAACCCTGTCCCTGAAACCAACAAGTCCATATTAACAACACTTACCGAGAACAGCATTGAGTAGACATTTAAGGTGAATTTGATGAAATAATAGCAGCGGTTGCTGTTTCTCACTTCTTTGTATGAAGGCATAATGCTTGGTAGCTGAAGAAGCTAGCTAGCTAGCCAAGACGCTAACGTTAGCTAGCTAGCTAGCTATGCTAGTAGAAGAATATCAACAACACTGCACTGATTAGCTATTTCAGCAAATTAGCCAACTATATTATCGGATTTAATTTTCAAAACGTCTCAATTTTGCATGAGGACGTCAACGCTTTAATTTATTTCAAATAGCTACTCCCGTTAAATGTTGTCTCACACACACAAATCCCCCTCTATTCCCACAAACAATAACTTCCGTGCACGCTCTGATTTGGCCACATAATTTAAAGGGCCAGAGCGGTGAAATACATTGTACTAACGATGTAATTAACGCGTCATCTCACTCTATCTTTAAAAATAATTATCCAAATACATAGCAATTTCGTTTTTTTGTTGTTGTTGCTATTTATAGAAATGATCCAACAACACTCGATTATTACAGTATCATCACGTGCAACAGCCCAGATGGTAGACAAAGGAGCTTGCTTTCATCATCCAGACATGCATTGCTTGCTTTCCTTTGGAACGAACATCTTAAAGGAAATGGGTCACATTCAAGGCTCCCCTTGGCCGTTTAATAGGCTGTGTTACTACCCGAAAAATGGCACTGTTACTGGACAAAGAGCATTTAATCCCTGCTATTGCTCAATATTGCATCAGTTGTTGGTTGGCTCTTGTTGGTGTATATATGGCACACATGTATGTGATGTGGATGCTGGATACTAGGCTATTACTAGGTCAGTAATCTTTGTTGTAACTTACATTTTAGAAGCCGCAGGTAGTCCTACAGTGAACACATCTAACTAGCATGTGTGGGAATACCGGCTTGTGCCCTAACACAGCTCACAAGCATTCAGCACCATGGACAGCGCCGCGACCCCAATTCAGCACCACAGCCACTGAACAGCGCAGCACCCAGGCAACTCATTCCCCTTTTTCCTGGACTTTAGAATTGAAGATTCAACGCACCTGTATGGTGGCGCTGCAGAAAGGCCTGCAGAAAGACTCTGCCATGCTTTTGCTATTTTTCCCATTCCTTTCTTCGCTGGACTTTAGAATTGCAAACCTATAGGCAATATAATATTTCTTACAGGAAAAATAAGATACAGAACAGTATTTCAATAGCCTAAGACTACTGCTTTCAGACTCTTTTAAAATGTAGGCTACATTTTATTGAATGAATACTGTATTAGCAAACTAACTCTAAGAATAGTGAGTCCAATTAATCAATCAATCAATCAAGAAATGCCCATTAATTATTATCCACATAAACATTCACATTTCCTGTTGCTTCAGGATAATTTTCCTGCTCTAGCCCCACACCTGTATTAGATTTCAAAGCCCTAGCAAGGTCTAATCAATAGCCTATGCCTTTGGATCTTACGAGTCATTACACACCATTGATGTGAACAGGATTTAGGTAGCTAAGTAGCTAAGGTAGCTAAGTCCATCTACAGCTAAATGCAGGTTTGGGGATTTGAAGCCCTCTTGCATTTCAATGGATAACAAGCTGCTCCTCGCTGCCACTCACACATACACCTGAGCGTGTCTGGAATATGGGTGGCTTGTTTATTGCTTAATATTCAATAATGGATAACTCATGAATTATAGATGGTTGTGCTGAGGGCATTGGGGATCATTGAATGAATTACTGGCCAGATGCACGTTGGGGTCAGTCTATTGGATGCTAACTCACATAACCAGTGACCAACTGATGGACTGACGAAATGAATGACTGTCACAGTGGTTGTCATGTCATTGTGAGTGAAAGTGGGAATATACACTACCGGTCAAAAGTTTTAGAACACCTACTCATTCAAGGATTTAGAATAATAGTGAGGACATGAAATAACACACATGGAATCATGTAGTAACCAAAAAAGTGTTAAACAAATCAAAATATATATTTTTATTTGAGATTCTTCAAATAGCCACCCTTTGCCTTGATGACAGCTTTGCACACTCTTGGCATTCTCTCAACCAGCTTCATGAAGTAGTCACCTGGAATGCATTTCAATTAACAGGTGTGCCTTGTTAAAAGTTAATTTGTGGCATTTCTTTCCTTCTTAATGCGTTTGAGCCAATCAATTGTGTTGTGACAAGGTACGGGTAGTATACAGAAGATAGCCCTATTTGGTAAAAGACCAATTCCATATTATGGCAAGAACAGCTCAAATAAGCAAAGAGAAACGACAGTCCATCATTACTTTAAAACATGTCAATATGGAAAATTTGAAGAACTTTGAAAGTTTCTTCAAGTGCAGTCGCAAAAACCATCAAGCGCTATGATGAAACTGGCTCTCATGAGGACCGCCACAGGAATGGAAGACCCAGAGTTACCTCTGCTGCAGAGGATACATTCATTAGAGTTACCAGCCTCAGAAATTGCAGCCCAAATAAATGCTTCACTGAGTTCAAATAACAGACACATCTCAACATAACATGTTCAGAGGAGACTGTGTGAATCCGGCCTACATGGTTAAACTGCTGCAAAGAAACCACTACTAAAGGACTCCAATAAGAAGAAACTTGCTTGGGTCAAGAAACACAAGCAATGGACATTAGACCGGTGGAAATGTGTCCTTTGGTCTGGAGTCCAAATTTGAGATTTTGGGGTTTTGTGAGACACGGTGTGGGTGTATGGATGATCTCCGCATGTGTATTTCTCACCTTAAAACATAGAGGAAGAGGTGTTATGGTGTGGGGGTGCTTTGCTGGTGACACTGTCTGTGATTTATTCAGAATTCAAGGCACACTTTGTAGCGGTATTAATTAGAGAAAGGTAAAGAAGATTTTGTTCGGGCGCCAGGCAGGTATTAACCCTGCCGAAAGAAAAGAATAGTAGAACAGCGAGTACCACTACCAGACCCACACACATCAACAGAAGAGACTGCCTAGAGTGTAGCCTGTTGACCAGATAGCCAGCGGAGAGAAAAAGAATACACATCACATTCCTTCCACAATTCTTGGTAACCCCACCAAACATACCTCATATAACAATAATGGCAGAGCAAATAAACAGCAACTTCATACAATAACAAATGAACCCAGTCATCACACAGAGGATTTGCAATAGTTTGTATTTTCTTCCTGGGAAGGAGTGCAGAGGGTATGAATGTGTGGTGTTCATATACACACTAGTCCAGCTCCAATGAAACTTCAATGTACTTAGGAAATAGAGTCGGTTGCAGTGTAAAGCACTGGACCATAGCGGGAAGAGAAAGAGAGAAAGGGAACAAGAGAGGGCTTAGCTGTGGTCTTGAGGTTGCAGGTATCCGGTCTGACTGTCCGATGGTATGTTGGGTTGTAGTTGAACGCTTCGCAACAAATGTTGCTACTAATCCATTTGATCCATAACCATCGTGGTCCCAAATGAGAACAACCACGTCATCGAGCGATCACACCGAGGATTGATCCAAACACTGTACAACCACATACGCTGAAGACAATCAAAAAACCTCTGCAGCATAGCACACAACAAAAACTGTCGCGCCAATCAATAGCTCCTCTCCAATAGAGCTTAACGAGCTCTTTTATCTCCTCCTTCCTACTGCTCATGCGCTCTTAAAGTGGCAGCGCACTTAAGTGCAGGATTTCGCCACACTCCTCCCCCCATGAAAAAACCAAGCCTGTAGAAACAGAGAGGATGCAGGCTTTGACAAGTTAATGTTCCTGCTATCCAAAACCAGGGAAGTCCTCATCATCAGAGTCCTCCACGAAGAGTGTCTGCAGGTGTTGCTTTTGCCTGCGATCCAGCTCTTCTGCCGTAGGGTAGCAAGGCTTTAGGTCAACAACATGCACCGTCCTGACATCTTCCCCAGTGTCCTCCAAACAGACCAAGTAGTTCACTGGTCCCAACTGCTGCACTACACGGTATGGGCCTTTCCATCTCGAAGCTAGCTTGGCAGTGAACTTCTTAGATGCCTTCGACAGATGATGGGAACGTACCCAGACACGAGACTGGGGTGGGAAACACACGTCTCGTCTATGTTTATCATAGTTTCTCAGCTGTCGTTGTTTGGCTTTGGTTTTGCTGGCCTCCACTCTGGCTAGCAAGGTGTGGTGGTGCTGTACGGCATCAAACGCTGGGCAGTCAGGTGAAACATTAGAACTTTGCAAGACTCTGTCCATCGGACCTTTTAGTGGTCTTCCCAGGTGGAGTTCAGCGGGAGTGACCCCAGAAGTCTCCTGCACGGCAGAGTTCAGTGCAAAGCGAAATTCAGGAAGATGTTGATCCCACCTTGTGTGCTGATCCCCCACGAATGAAGCAATCATCCCTTTCAGGGTACGGTTTACCCTCTCGGTCAGGTTGGTCTGAGGATGGTAGGCTGTGGTCAGCTTGGCAATTACACCCCAGTAGGTACAAAGCTCTTTGTATATTCCTGATATGAACTGCGGACCTCGGTCAGAGAGGATTTGGTCTGGAATTCCGAATCTGGTAAAGACCTCCCGTCGCAGAATTAGAGCAATGGCTGATGCAGTGGCTTTGCGGAGTGGAAACAACTCCACCCAGTGTGTGTAGTAGTCCACTACCACCAATAAAAATTCATTCCGGGTTCCCCGGCTGGGAGGAAAAGGTCCCATGAGGTCAATTCCCAACATTTCATTTGGATGGTTTACCACGGTCTGCTGCATTTTTCCAGCCGGTCTGCCAATGTCTGGTTTGTATTTCTGGCAGACTTCACACTGCTGTACAAACTTACGGGTATCAACCCACATGCCTGGCCAGTAAACCACCTCTTGTAGTCTTCGATACGTCTTAAAAACTCCAAGATGGCCACTCATGGGGTTAGCATGATAAGCTTGGATTATCTGGTCACTCAATGTAGAGGGAATGAAGACGCGATAATGGGAGCTGTGTATTCCCTCTCCTCTTGGAGTTTTTCGATACACTTTATCCTGAATTATGCTATACTTATCATTGAAACGACTCTTTGAGTCTTCTTCAGACAGACTCTTGTGGATCGCCATGATGGCAGCATCCTTCTGCTGGGCTCTCCATACACTCTCATCATCCAGAGGAAAGGAATCATCTAGACACTTAGCGGTAGTGTAAGTGCTGCACAAGGGAGGACAAACATTGGCAGTCTCTGTAATCCGAGAAAGGGCATCTGGTACAACGTTCAGTTTTCCTTTGCGATACTCAATGATGAAGTCAAACTTCTGCAGTCGGATAGACCAGCGAATAAGACGGCTGTTGGTCTTGCCTGATGCCAAAACCCACTGCAGAGCAGCGTGGTCTGTGACAACGGTGAAGATCTTCGCCTCCAAGTAGTAGCTCCATTTCTCCAAAGCCCAGACCACAGCGAGGCACTCCCTTTCAGTCGTTGAATAATTCCTCTCGGCTGAATTAAGGGTGCGACTTGCATAGGCAAGAACTTCTTCTGTTCCAAGTCCTGTTTGTTGAGCCAAGACGGCTCCAAGTCCTGTTTGACTTGCATCCGTGTACACAATGAAATGAGCATTCAAGTTAGGATGTCCAAGCACTGGAGGAGTAATGAGACTGTTTTTGAGTGTTTCAAATGCACTTTGGCATGCAGAGGTCCATTGGAATTTCACACCCTTCTTCTTAAGGTGGTTGAGGGGTTCGGCGACCTTTGAAAAGTCAGGCACAAACCTGTGGTACCATCCAGCCATACCCAAAAAACGCTGAACAGCCTTGAGGGATGTGGGAATTGGGAATTCCTGCACGGCTGCAACTTTGGCTGGATCTGCATGGATACCTTCAGCATTAACCACATGACCAAGGAACTTGAGTTCTAGCAAACAGAAACGACACTTCTTCAAGTTCAAGGTCAAACCTGCAGCCTTCAGTCTGTCGAAGACGGACTGTATGTCTTTCAGATGATCCGCGACAGAGGAAGAGTAGATTATGATGTCATCCAGATACACAAGACAATTTCTACCCCTCAGATCTCCCAGGACAGTCTCCATCAACCTTTGGAAGGTTGCTGGAGCATTCTTCAAACCAAAAGGCATGACTTTGAAGGAGTACAAACCAGCAGGGGTGACAAAGGCAGTCTTGTCCTGACTAGCAGGATCCATTGCCACCTGCCAATAACCACTGTTCAGATCCAGATGACTAAAGATAGATGCTCCTGCCAGAGATTCCAGTATGTCATTTATGTTTGGTAGAGGGTAGGCATCGCTTTCTGTTATGGCATTCGGCTTCCTGTAGTCCACACAGAATCGATATCCACCATCTTTCTTAGGAATCAGGACAACCGGAGAAGCCCATCCGGAAAAAGACGGTTCCACAATTCCATTCTCCAACATGCTTTTGAGCAGTTCATTGAGGATTGCCAGTTTGGCGGGGGACAACCTGTAGGGACGCTGCTTAATAGGGACATCATGCCGGGTATAGATTTTGTGTTTGAAGATGGTTGTACGGCCGAGTGTAAGAGTGCAGACCTCACTGTTCATCTCCAACATCTGGGAGAGCTTCCACCTTTCCTCATCCGACAGACATGCCTGTTCCACTGCTTGTTTGATGTAGAAATCAGCATCAGGTTTGCTTTTGCTCTCGGATAGAAGGGGGGGTACGGCGGTAATCAGGGTGACAGTTGGGTTCTCCGACTTCACTGGTGGAACATGTTTTTGTCTTTGTCTTTTTATATTTTCTCGGTCTCTGACTTGACCTTGTCCGGACTCTGCATAATGTAGCAGGCTCCAGCCTGAAATCAGTGCATTACCAGGTTGAAATGGATGAGGCTGGGAATAGTCAGAGTGCAGCCGATAGGAGGGTTCGGACATCGAGATGGTCAGTCCACTGAAGAACAGGAAGTCTAGACCAAGGACTACAGCAAATGCAAGGCTTGAATCTGCAAGAATAGCCACAGGAAGTTTAATAGTCTCATCATGCAGTTGTATTATTATACTAATCCAGCCCAAAGGGGTGGTAGGTTCTCCATTGGCCAAGTACAATGGTCCCTCCTCCCATGTTTGTAGCTCCTCATGAGGTAATGCCATGTTCTGCCACAGGGCCTCTTGCATCAGGGTGTAAGTTGCTCCTGTGTCAATTATGGCCTTCCCTCTCCAGTTCCTAACAGTCAGGGGCACCAATAGTTGTTGCGGAATAGTAATAAGACAGCTAGGGGTGATGTCTAAAGGCTTCATGGGCATTAAGGCTGACCCAATGGTATGCAAGCCACCACGTCTGTCTAGACTGTCGGTCTTCTGTCCTTTCTGACCTTTTCCGGAATCCTGACGCTGGACATAGAGCGGGCAAGAACCTGGAGGATGTTGGACTTTACACCTCCAACACATCACTGGACTTTTGTCTTGGCTCTTGGGTACAAATATCTGAGATGGTTTAGCCCCCAGAGAGCTATGGGTATACTGGGATGAAGGAACAGGGGTTTTAGTTTGAAGGTGGTGCTTCCAGTCCTTCTCAAACTGAGTCCCCAGACGCACCAGATCATCCACATTCTGCACACGTTCTCGAAGTTGACTAGCAAGGCGGGGAATCATGTTCTTGAGAATGAGTTTGACCATCTCCGGCTCAGTAATGTCAGCCTTCCATCTCCTACATAGAACTCGATAGGAGAAGGCAAAGTCCCGTATTGTCTCTGCTTCACCCTGGACTCTGTTACGAACACGTTCCGCCAGTTCATCCCCATAATCCTCTGAGAGGAAGGCTGAGAGGAATATTTTTTGAAACTCCTCCCAGGTTTTCACATGTTCACAGGCTATCTCCCACCAGTCTCTTGCTGTACCATGGAGAACACTGCGGAGGGTGGCAAGAACCTCCCAGTCAGTAAGGGGCCGGATAGAAAGAAAATCATTACACTTAGATAAGAAAAACAGTGGATCAACATCATCTTCTGGGCTGCCAAAAGTGGGGAAAAGTAGTTTGATAGGGAGGGAGCGCTCTAGAGGAGGCATGACAGTTTCAGCGGGAGTTCTGTTTAACAGTATCTTCATAGGGGGTTTTGTAGTGCTACCTGTTCCTATTCCGTTACTGACCAAGCCAGTGGCAGAGGTAAAACCTAAGGGAGGTACAGAAGATTTGTCCAGAAGGGAAAAGCCTTTCATTTCCTCCTGGTGCAGCTCTTCCATTTGAAGGTCTGTGGCCTTCTGTGCTTTTTTCATCTCATTAACGGTGTCCTTTTTAGTTTGTTCAATCAACAATCGTAGTTCCCCTGTGAGAGAGTTCTTCATGTCCTCCATAACTTCCTTCAGATAAGAACACACTCCCTTCACAACAGAGGCTGACTCCTCTGCTCTCTGTTTTTGTTCCTCCTCAAGATAGAGTAGGACTTGCTGATGGTTAGATTCCATTTGTGTTTTGAACTGGTGCAGTTGTCCCTGAATATCCTGTTTCAGAGAATCGTGTAAATATTTTTGTCTCTGAACAATTTGTAGTTGGTTTTCCTCCATTTGACAGGGAAGTTAATCCAACCTCAGCTGCACATCTGTCTGATGAGCCTCCACACATTCACTGAGTTTGCGAATGGCATTCTCCTGCATTGTCAAACTATGATTGGTGTGTGTCCATTGATGTTCCAGTCGTCCAGTGATCACAGAGACACCTCTCCCAGTCTCTCTGGGCAGGGTAAGAGGAAGAGGTTGAGGTGAGGGTAATGGTGGAGAGGTTATAGGCGAGCCAGAAACCTGGGGATTAGGGTCAGTGCTATCCAACTCCATTAGTTCATCGAATCCTTCCACAATGAAAGAATCTTGAACACGATTACCATTAGGTGTGTCCACATTGACACAGTATGGGGTTCCAACAAAAGACATGATTCAACCTTGTGTGGATGGTGTCATGGGTGTTTCTCTTCAAGTCCCTGTTCGGGCGCCACTTCTGTAGCGGTATTAATTAGAGAAAGGTAAAGAAGATTTTGTTCGGGCGCCAGGCAGGTATTAACCCTGCCGAAAGAAAAGAATAGTAGAACAGCGAGTACCACTACCAGACCCACACACATCAACAGAAGAGACTGCCTAGAGTGTAGCCTGTTGACCAGATAGCCAGCGGAGAGAAAAAGAATACACATCACATTCCTTCCACAATTCTTGGTAACCCCACCAAACATACCTCATATAACAATAATGGCAGAGCAAATAAACAGCAACTTCATACAATAACAAATGAACCCAGTCATCACACAGAGGATTTGCAATAGTTTGTATTTTCTTCCTGGGAAGGAGTGCAGAGGGTATGAATGTGTGGTGTTCATATACACACTAGTCCAGCTCCAATGAAACTTCAATGTACTTAGGAAATAGAGTCGGTTGCAGTGTAAAGCACTGGACCATAGCGGGAAGAGAAAGAGAGAAAGGGAACAAGAGAGGGCTTAGCTGTGGTCTTGAGGTTGCAGGTATCCGGTCTGACTGTCCGATGGTATGTTGGGTTGTAGTTGAACGCTTCGCAACAAATGTTGCTACTAATCCATTTGATCCATAACCATCGTGGTCCCAAATGAGAACAACCACGTCATCGAGCGATCACACCGAGGATTGATCCAAACACTGTACAACCACATACGCTGAAGACAATCAAAAAACCTCTGCAGCATAGCACACAACAAAAACTGTCGCGCCAATCAATAGCTCCTCTCCAATAGAGCTTAACGAGCTCTTTTATCTCCTCCTTCCTACTGCTCATGCGCTCTTAAAGTGGCAGCGCACTTAAGTGCAGGATTTCGCCACAACTTAACCAGCATGGCTACCACAACATTCTGCAGCGATACGCCATCCCTTCTGGTTTGGGCTTAGTGGGACTATCATTTGTTTTTCAACAGGACAATGACCCAACACACCTCCAGGCTTTGTAAGGGCTATTTTACCAAGAAGGAGAGTGATGGAGTGCTGAATCAGATGATCTGGCCTCCACATTCCCCCGACCTCAACCAAATTGAGATGGTTTGGGATGAGTCAGAGTGAAGGAAAAGCAGTCAACAAGTGCTCAGCATATGTGGGAACTCCTTCAAGACTGTTGGAAAAGCATTCCAGGTGAAGCTGGTTGAGAGAATACCAAGCATGTGCAAAGCTGTCATCAAGGCAAAGGTTGGCTATTTGAAGAATCTCAAATATGAAATATATTTTGATTTGTTTAACACTTTTTTGGTGACTACATGATTCCATATGTGTTATTTCATAGTTTTGATGTCTTTAAAAATAAAGAAAAACCCTTGAATGAGTAGGTGTGTCCAAACTTTTGACTGGTACTGTATATTATTGCCTGACTGAATAAAGGCACTTCAAACTTTTGACCAGTAGTGTAGCTTAACAGGATATTATATGAATTCTCAACTTTTTATAATCCCCCATTAGATATACATTTCACAAAATCTGCCCTTTCTATCAGAATAGTGTGACTCAGAGTGACTATTTAGAAATAACGAAATACATGGGTCTGGGTTGACCAACCCTCCCACCCCAAAAAAACTGTGGATGAAGAGATGTCAAAAACAAGACAGGAGAAAAAAGTCAGCTTTTGGCATTCAAAGCAGGTTGCAAAAAGGTCATAACAGAAGAGCTCATTTGACCAGAAAGCACTTTGAATTCTGAGGTGTTCTCATGTAAATCACCAGGACAAAGGTCAGAGAGCTAAGGACTAAGCTCATCCTTATTAATGTTTTGTCTATTGAATCTGTCCTTTAAACACTGGTGTAATTATTCCAAAAGGGAATTAGACGATTAGCAACTTATCTGAACCGCCATTCTTCATTCTGAGAAAGTGCTGGACTGAAACTACTCTGACATAGATTAGGATATCAGAGCCCAAAGACACAATATTAGAGTCCAAAGACATTTACTGCGTCATTGATTATTACTGTGTAATATCTACACCAGATAACAGGAGTTTGGTTCTGTTTCTGAACATCACTATATTAAACATTTATTTTCTTTCTCATCTCTAAGGTGACAGGATAATCTAGTTTTCCTCTACCTATACTGTGAGCCATTAAAATTGTTCAGGTTGCCATGCTAACAATAACATACATGTACTGTGCCAAAATGAAAACCATGCAATTAATGTGAAACAATGTTGTATATGATTCAATCATCTCTCTCCCATTGCCTATAGGGGGAACTGGTGAGAATGTTGAATTGCTGATGTTTTAAGCAGTCCCGATGATTACCTTGGAGCACTGATTACTTATTTCCCCCTATAGGAAATAAGTGATGTCATGCAAAAAATAGAAGATTTAGTTGAGAGAGAATGGAATTTAAGAAGGATGTATTAAAGAGGATGAGGGAGAGGATAGAGGACAGTGATCAGGAAAGAAAGGCTGTGTGTGACTCACAAGGCGGGGAGCATGGAGAGGAGAGATAGGTAGAGAGAACCCTCTACTAATGGCCAATATTCTGTACCATACATTTCATGACCACCATTTTGTCCTCAAGTTCATAGCTAGTAGTTAGATGAATTCCATATTTTCTCTCCAATAATAGATGATTCTGTAGATCTTAGAGATAACGTTTACAGTAATAGGAGCTCACATTATGATGAAACCTACTGTTATCCAAGATAATGATATACTGTACTGTATGGCTGTACAGATGTAGGTTCTTCATTTGACCACTCTGTTGCAGGAGAACTCTTCTGCAATGCAGGACATTTAAAACTTGTATTGTATTTGCGGTTTTAAAAGGCTTCATCAGGTATGAAGGTAAGACCCAGATGCAGACAACGTCGAATTAACAATGGTTTAATAATCCAACATGGGTAGGCAATAGACAGGTCAAGGCTGGCAGGGGTCAGTAAACCAGAGATGGGGCAAAGGCACAGGTTGACAGGCAGGCTCAGGTTCAGGACAGGCAAGGGTCAAAACCAGGAGTGCGAGAAAAAGACTGTAAAAAACAGGAGCTGAGGCAAAAACGCTGGTTGACTTGACAAAGACGAACTGGCAACAGACGAACAGAAACCACAGGTATAAATTCACAGGGGATAATGGGGAAGATAGGCGATACCTGGAGGGGGTGGAGACAATCACAAAGGCAGGTTAAACAGATCAGGGTGTGACAGGCTTCTGAAGTTTGTAATTTCCACTTTGAAATCTAGACTTGATTTTCCCTTACCAAGAATCTATTGACCCCTGCAAAACTTTCCATTAACAATGAAGCTCCAGGATAATTTCCTACTGTAACTGGCTCAATTTAAGATCATACAAATTGAAGATCATACATCTGTACAGTAGTTACACAGTAGCATCCTCTGCACTTGTGAGCTTTTAAGCAATCCTGTGGATGATAATCAATAGACAGTCCTCATTGCAAGGGCTTCCAGCTGTTTAGTGATGTATAACTACGTTGGTCCTACTGTATAAGTGCACACATAATGATGTTACAACTATGCTGTCAGGCATGTCAATGGTTGCTCTATGTGGAATAATATTTTAAATTCTTCTCCTCAATTGTTATAGGTACATTACACATTCATCCGGGTTGACGCCCCCCCTTGGGTTGTGCCGTGGCGGAGATCTTTGTGGGCTATACTCGGCCTTGTCTCAGGATGGTAAGTTGGTGGTTGAAGATATCCCTCTAGTGGTGTGGGGGCTATGCTTTGGCAAAGTGGGTGGGGTTATATCCTGCCTGTTTGGCCTTGTCCGGGGGTATCATCGGATGGGGCTACAGTGTCTCCCGACCCCTCCTGTCTCAGCCTCCAGTATTTATGCTGCAGTAGTTTATGTGTCAGGGGGCTAGGGTCAGTCTGTTATATCTGGAGTATTTCTCCTGTCTTATCCGGTGTCTTGTGTGAATTTAAGTATGCTCTCTCTAATTCTCTCCCTCTTTCTCTCTTTTCCTCTCTTTCTTTCTCTCTTTCTCTCTCTCTTTCTTTCTTTCTTTCTTTCTCTCTCTCAGAGGACCTGAGCCCTAGGACCATGCCTCAGGACTACCTGGCCTGATGACTCCTTGCTGTCCCCAGTCCACCTGGCCGTGCTGCTGCTCCAGTTTCAACTGTTCTACCTGCGGCTATTGAACCCTGACCTGTTCACCGGGCGTGCTACCAGTCCCAGACCTGCTGTTTTCAACTCTCTAGAAACAGCAGGAGCAGTAGAGATACTCTGAATGATCGGCTATGAAAAGCCAACTAACATTTACTCCTGAGGTGCTGACCTGTTGCACCCTCGACAACCACTGTGATTATTATTATTTGACCCTGCTGGTCATCTATGAACATTTGAACATCTTGGCCATGTTCTGTTATAATCTCCACCCGGCACAGCCAGAAGAGGACTGGCCACCTCTCATAGCCTGGTTCCTCTCTAGGTTTCTTCCTAGGTTCTGGCCTTTCTAGGGAGTTTTTCTTAGCCACCGTGCTTCTACACCTGCATTGCTTGCTGTTCGGGATTTTAGGCTGGGTTTCTGTACAGCACTTTGTGACATCAGCTGATGTAAGAAGGGCTTTATAAATACATTTGATTGATTGATTGAAGTAAGACACATGAATCAACCTCCATTATTTACAGTGGTGGGATTACTACAGTATGTGATGCTAGTAGTACCTTGACAGGCTACTATTGTGTGGTCTTTTCTCTGCAGAGGATTTTCCCAGAACTGCAATGCGCTTGCCTCGGCTCCCAGGCTGAGCTCACGTCATGTGAAAGCCTGTGACAGAGGCGAGCAATGGCCTTATAAAATGCAATGTCCTTGTAAAAGCGTATTACTACATACACTACCGTTCAAAAGTTCGGGGTCACTTAGAAATGTCCTTATTTTTGAAAGAAAAGCAATTTTTTGGTCCATTAAAATAACATCAAATTGATCATACATACAGTGTAGACGTTGTTAATGTTGTAAATGACTATTGTAGCTGGAAACGACTGATTTTTAAGGGAATATCTACATAGGCGTGCAGAGGTCCATTATCAGCAACCATCCCTCCTGTGTTCCAATGGCACGTTTTGTTAGCTAATCCAAGTTTATCATTTTAAAAGGCTAATTGATTATTAGAAAACCCTCTTGCAATTATGTTAGCACAGCTGAAAACTGTTGATCTGATTAAAGAAGCAATAAAACTGGTCTTCTTTAGACTAGTTAAGTATCTTGAGCATCAGCATTTGTGGGTTCAATTACAGGCTCAAAATGGCCAGAAACAAAGTGCTTTCTTCTGAAACTCGTCAGTCTATTCTTGTTCTGAGAAATTAAGGCTATTCCATGTGAGAAATTGCCAAGAAACTGAAGATCTCATACAACGCTGTGTACTACTCCCTTCACAGAACAGAGCAAACTGGCTCTAACCAGTCACTTAGACAGAACAATTTATCTCTGGGCCTCTAGGAAGTTATCTCTCTCTCTCTCTCTCTCTCTCTCTCTCTCTCTCTCTCTCTCTCTCTCTCTCTCTCTCTCTCTCTCTCTCTCTCTCTCTCTCTCTCTCTCGCGCTCTCTCTCTCTCGCTCTCTGTGTTACTCAAGCACATTGACTGATTGTCGATCTGCCCCAATTCCTCGGGTACAACATTCATTCAGTAATATAGCTATGACCATTATAGTGCAGAGAGCGCCACAGAGCATTGGGTGGTTGAGGCAGAAAAGGCCACCAGATGGAGAGTGAGAAGGAACATGTGTCAGAGAGTAAGTTGTGATAACTGACTTAAAATGAATTTCCCTGCTCTTTCAGGTTTCAGGACCTGATTATGCTTGACCTGATTATGCTTGACATAGTACTCTATCTATCCCCTTATGGCGCATGTAATAGAAGCCCATCAGGTACGTTTTCAGAGGCCTCTAAAACCTCCAAAACATATCACAAAGTTGTTCACCTCAGTATAAATATCTTCTACACTTTTTACACCAATTTGGGGAAAGGAAAACAGAGCAACATTCATTTTAGTCTCTCTCTAATCTAACCCTCTCTTTCTCCTTTTCCAATTTTTTGGCACAATGTCTTGTTTCTCCAATGTTGTCAGAATATGTGGCCTATGTCAGCTGATTGGAAATAGTGGGGTAGAGCCTATAATGAAATACACCACCCATTCACTATAGGTGTCCCCATATCCTACAGTAGCAACATGTATTTGTCGGCTACATATCTCTCTATTGTCTATATTTAGACATTTATGAATTTGCTAAACTATGCTGGGCTCGTTGAACAAGTTGTCCAGTCCATGGACGTTTCTGTTACCATATAAAATTGCAGAAAATCTCTGATATTTGCGTACGCCTGCTCTTGGCTGCGCACCCGTTGCGCACCCGTTGGCACGCATCTAAGTATGAGCGAGAGAGAGAGAGAGAGAGAGAGGAGAGTGGAGAGTGGAGTCAAGTCTAGGAACAGCTCCTTTCAAGTCATGTGTCTTTTTGCTGCGGTGGAGAAGAGGTGCTCCGTTGAACGCTATGTACAAAGGAACACCTACATTTTACGCGGAGTGGAGTCAACTTAAATACACATTAATTTTATTATCCAAATTCAATTTTGAATAACTGCGGATTATTCTAAATGTTCTGTGTGTGAGCTGCTTCTTCAGTGATCATTGCATCATGTTACCAGTCTAATTTAGGGGTGCCAGATTCGTCAGGATGGCAATGCCGAAGAAAGTTTCAATTGAAAGACATCAGTATTCTCCAAGATGATTTCTTACCATTTATTCACTCAGTAACTGGTTGATTAGTGTACATTTCATAGGTGTTGCATGGACTAACTATATTATTGTCACCAGCAGAACACCAAAAAAATGGATCCCTTGTTCACCACAACTGATTTACAATTGCCAAGCAATTGGACCAACTCTTCAGGGGTCAATGGAACTGATCAGGACTGGAACCAGTTTGTGCAACCCGTTTGGAGAATTGTGCTATGGGCATTCGCCTACAGTTGCATGGTTACTGTGTCTCTGGTGGGGAACGTCGTAGTAATTTGGATCATTATGGCGCATAAACGAATGCGAACTGTGACCAACTATTTTCTGTTGAACCTCGCGTTTGCTGAAGCGTCTATGTCTGCCTTCAACACCGTTATCAACTTCATCTATTCCGTGCACAACGAGTGGTACTTCGGGCTGATGTACTGTCGCTTTCACAACTTCTTCCCCGTCGCTGCTGTCTTCGCTAGTATATACTCTATGACTGCGATAGCGGTGGACAGGTGAGTTCTGTTTGGGGAAACGTTTCAATGCGCAGCTTCTTATGTTTCACACTGATCTAACAAATGTGAATTTAATCCAAAGGCTAGAATGTATGTTTATGGTGACAATAATTCAAACAGAACAAAAATGCACTTTAATAATAACAATAATGCACTTGAATCCAGTCAAGTTATTAGTAGCCAAATAACTATGTTATAACATATTAGGATTAAGACAATTAAGACATTAAGACAATAACATTTATACATAGGTTACATAGACATGCTATATAGCTAGTAATGTATTCATTCAACAAAATTGGTTCTGGAGTGATGCTACTGCCTCTGCTACTACATCCTTCATCAAACCAACCAATCAATATGTATTTCATTTGTGCACTGCAATTCAAACGGTTATTTAGGGTGTGTCAATCAGCAACTTGTATAGATAATTGATGTTAATAATAATGTATGTAGTAGATGTGTTCATGTTATGTATTGATGTGAGGTGACAGAGGCTGTGATGTTAGAGTGATGTGGTATGTTATTAGTATAATTAATGTATGGTGGTCAGGTGTAGTAGCCATTTGTCAACCTACAGCAACACCATATTCACCAATCTGATGGCTTCATTCCCCCATGATGCTGGACAAAAAACAGCTGTGTGTGTGTGTGTGTGTGTGTGTGTGTGTGTGTGTGTGTGTGTGTGTGTGTGTGTGTGTGTGTGTGTGTGTGTGTGTGTGTGTGTTTGCGTGCGTGCGCGTGTATCTGTGTGCATGTGTGTGTGACCTCACTGTTTTGTTTATCTCCAGGCTTTTGTTTTTAAACAGACTCACCCCTCACATGGCTGTTATAATTAACCTCCATTTCTGTTTGTGAGATTCTCATGTGAATGCTGCTGTCTGATTTGTCCTCTGACTTCGTTCTCCAGCAGTAATAGTCTGTAATGCCTGCATATCTCTGCTTTTCTACCAGCAGAGTCTGCATGAACTTGACCTTTGCAGTGTTTTAAAATTAAATGACCCCTGAGAGGAATTGGAGTAGTGAGAGCAGGCTCCATGTCAGGTGCTGAAAGGTCACAGAGAGACACGCTCCAAACACACACTGATCTGAATTTACCCCCAATGTTGGCCAAAATGGCACCCTATTCCCTATATAGTGCACTACTTTTGAGCAGGGTCCGTATTTGACCCCCCCCCCCCCACCCCCACACACACACTGCTTGTGAGCGGAGCAATACTATACACACAGGGGTTAAGCTAATAGTCAGCTCTCCATTCATCATTATTCAACCACATACTGTAATTAACTTGCTTAATGAATCGTGTCTCTTCATGAACACATTATCTTTACAAACTTAATGAGCCAGTGATCATGTATGCACTCCTGTATGCAAAATGTAACTGGTAAGGTCTATCATGTAGCGTCTCTGTTACCTCCTCCCGCCGCCTGTCAATGTGTGTGTGCGTGCATGCATTTGTGTGTATTTGTGTCTGTTTGTCAGTGCATGCGTCTGCCTGTCTGAGTATATCTGCATGGGTGTGTGTCGACGATGGACAATATCCCCAGCAGCTTGTGGTGGGTGCTAAAACATTCAGTGTTGCAAAATTCAAAAATGCTGTCTGACTCTCAGTCTCCCAGTGAAGACACCCTGGTAAGTATGTACACACAATCAGATCCTCAGCCTGCCAAACCAAAACACACTGACAAGCCCTGCCACCTTTTTTAGAGTTCTCAGAAGAAAACAGTTTTCCAAGTGTCAACAACAACCCTAAAAACCCACAGAGGAATTAAACAATGCTTTACTGACAGTCTGGGGGGTGACGATGTGTGTGTATATATTTGTGTTGGAGAGCATGTGTGTGTGATACTGTGTGTGTATGTGTGTGTGTGTGTGTGCGTGTGTGTGTGTGTGTGTGTGCGTGTGAGCGTGTGTGTGTGCGTGTGTGTGCGTGCGTGTCTATGTGAACATAGGGTAGGCACTGCAAAGCACTTTAAAGCACATTCAATTGCATGTTAACCCAATTGTACCATCTGCTGTGGCAGTTAGACTACTGTGTCCGTGATTCTTCATTCACTTTCCACTCATTTCATCCTGACTCTCAGGGGATGTCACCGTGATTCTTCATTCACTTTCCACTCATTTCATCCTGACTCTCAGGGGATGTCACCGTGATTCTTCATTCACTTTCCACTCATTTCATCCTGACTCTCATGGGATGTCACTGTGATTCTTCATTCACTTTCCACTCATTTCATCCTGACTCTCAGGGGATGTCACCGTGATTCTTCATTCACTTTCCACTCATTTCATCCTGACTCTCAGGGGATGTCACCGTGATTTGGCAAATCACTGAATCTGTATCTCTCTCACCCATCTTCATCTGATTGCTTTATATAGAAAAGGACAACAGCATTCTGTATGTGTTAATTTGAAGGAATGAAATAGGGAGGGTTAGAGGGAAGTGAATGGAGACAAGTAAGGAGTACGCGGGGAATGAACCCCAAGTGTTGGGGTCAAATGTATAAAGTCTGGGGTCAATGCGGCAGCGCTACCGCCAGACCAGACCCTGGTGGACCATGTGATTGCTGACTTTTGTTATTGATCTGCGGTTGGTCTATTTGATTGGTGACTCTTAGGGCAATAAACCAACATGTTGCTGTTGTTCATTTTGCTGTTGTCTACACTTGGCTTTTACAATGTTGGCGATACTTTTAGAGCCCGTTGCTCTGTGAATGAGGAAATATATGACTGTTTCTCCCTCAAGTTTTGTGAGAAACCACACGCTTGCTCCGTAAATACACGTGAGAACTATGCACATTTCTCCCAAACAATATGGGAGAAATCGGACTCTTGCTCTTAACATATCAGGACTGTTCTCTTGGTACGTAACCATGTCTCTGGACTTCACACATCTCCTGAAATATGTGGCGTTAAAGACTCTGGTGACTATGGATTCTCATTCAAGTGCTGTCTGTAAATCCAAATGTTGTAACCCTCAATCTAGCCATTATCTTGCTGCTTCTATTGTCTGGAAATGTGCAATCTAACCCAGGTCCTGACATTCTTACCCCTGCCGAATTAAGTAGTCAGTGGGCTGCAGTTTTTGCATATGAATGTAAGAAGTCTTCTGCCGAAGCTTGATTTTGTGAATATATGGATAATAACTGCCGACCCTGATGTATTTATGCTTTCTGAAACCTGGCTCAAAAAATCTTTTACAGACAAAAAAATTGGCATAAATGGTTACAACGTTTTTCGTACAGATGGTAAATCTAAGGGTGGTGGTGTTGCTGTATACGTAAAAGACAAGTTCTCGGTGGTCGTTCTGACTTCTGTTACCTAACCTAAGCAATTTCAATATCTGTCTTTGAACCTAAACCTTGACTCATCTTTAAATATTGTTGTATCTTGTTGTTATAGACCTCCATCTGCTACTGTTGGCTCTCTGGATTGTATTTTCGAATTGTTATCACAGAATGTAAATTGTGAGTTTGTCCTGATGGGTGATCTGAATCAGGATTGGTTAACATCTCCCTCTGATCATCTCTAAATTCTATGCAATACCCATCATCTCAGATTGTCAACAGTGTAACTAGGTTGAATATAAAATATCCTCTGAAATCCTCTTTGATTGATTTGATCTTAAACAATACTCCTCATTATTTTAATGCTTCTGGTATTTTTGCAAATGACAACAAGTGATCACTGTGCTATTGCCTGTGTGAGAGATGGTAAAATTCTTAAGAAATCTCCACGTGTCATTAAGAAAAGAAACTGGAAGCGGTTTGATATTCAAGGTTTTCTACATGATGTATCTAGCATTGAATGGAATAGACTGGAATGAATCCCTGATGTTGAACTAGCCTTTTCTTACTTCCACAACGCATTCCAGGATGTATGCAATAGGCATGCCCCTTTAAAAAAAATCAGGATTAAGGTCAGAGAGAACCCTTGGTTTACTAAGGAACTTACAAAAATCATAACACGAAATGCTATGTGAGCTAAAGCAAGAGGGACTGGTTAGGCAGATGATTGGATGGCTTTTCAACGTCTTGGCTATGATCCGTAAATTAAAAGCAGACCACTACCTGAAATCTACTTCAGATAATTTAAATAATCCATCCAAATTTTGGCAAGTAGTGAAAGGATTGTAGTGCAAAAACGATACACAGCTTCCCAAACAATTGTTGGTAGACACACAGATTGTAAATGGGAGAACCTCCATTCTGAAACGCTTGAATCAGCATTTTTTAGATGCAGGGAGTTTATTTGAAAAGGTCAAAGGTATAATTGAGCCCCCTATGAATTTACCTGACACCCCTGTGTACTCACTCTTTCACCAGATTCTCCTTTTCATCCTTCTCTGTTTCAGAAGTGCATAAAGCCCTGAAAGAAATTGATGGGAAAAAATCCCCTGGCCCTGATGAACTAGACCCCCGTTTCCTACACCTAGCTGCAGACATCATTGCTCCCCCTTAACATGTATTTTTAACCTTACGTTTGATGTTAAGGAAATCCCCAAGTTATGGAAATCTGCTTGTGTACTGCCTCTCCTGAAAGGTGGAGATCCCTCGCTACTTGACAACTATCGACCCACATCAAGATTGTCTGTATTGTCAAAGGTACTGGAGTCCTTAGTTAGTAGGCAGCTAAAGGCCTACTTCCAAGAAAACAACATCTTAAATGGAATGGAATCAGGTTTTAGGTTTGGCCACAGCACTGTTTCAGCAACATTGAAGGTTTTAAATGACATCCACTGTGCTCTTGACAAGAAGTTACATTGTGTGTCTGTCTTTATTGATTTGTCGAAGGCATTTGACATTGTGGACCATGCTGTGTTGGTGCAAAGATTAAAATGTTGGGGAATTACTGGTCATGCTCTAGATTGGTTTATAAATTACCTATCAAATCGTACACAATGTGTAATGGCAGATGGTTGTAAATCTGAGTTCATAGAGGTATGCTCAGGTGTTCCACAAGGTTCTATTTTGGGCCCACTGTTGTTCATTTTGTATATCAACAACATTGGGGATCTTATTGAAACAGCGGATGTCCATTTTTATGCAGATGATACTGTTATTTATTCAAGTGGTAGTAGTTGATCTTTATCTTTTGAAAATGCCCAAAGAGCATTTAACATCATACAACATAATCTGTATGATTTAAAGCTGGTTCTAAATTTGGGTAAAACAAAAGGCATGGTATTTTCAAATGCCAGGCATGTTACTAATCATGTAATTGCTACATTGGCTGGACATACTATGGAGCAAGTCAAAGTGCACAAATATTTGGGTGTGTGGGTGGATGACTAGCTGAGCTTCACTGTTCATGTAGAGAACTTGATAAGGAAGTTCAAGCTGAGAATAGGTTTTTATTACCGGCATAAGGCTTGTTTTTCTCTGGAGGCCCGGAAGGAGCTGGGACGATGTACATTACTGGCGGTTTTAGATTTTAGAGATGCTACAGTTGAAGTCAGAAGTTTACATACACTTAGGTTATAGTCATTAAAACTCGTTTTTCAACCTCTCCACACATGTATTGTTAACAAACTATAGTTTTGGCAAGTCGATTAGGACATCTACTTTGCGCATGACACAAGTCATTTTTCCAACAATTGTTTACAGACAGATTATTTCACTTATAATTCACTGTAATACAATTCCAATGGGTCAGAAGTTTATTTACAATAAGTATACCTCCCTGTAGGCTGTCTCATTGTCGCCGATGATCAGGCCTACCACCGTTGTGTCGTCAACAAACTTGATGATGGTGTTGGAGTTGTGCATGGCCACGCATTCGTGGGTGAACAGGGAGTACAGGAGGGGACTAAGCACACACCCGCCTGGTAGAGAGGCATCATTGGGCAGATCATGGCTGTGTCTTCCTTTGTAATCCGTAATAGAGTGTTGCCCCTGCCACATGTGGTTGGTGGCAGAGCCTATGTAATAGATTCTACCTTGTTCCTTTATTGTCCTTTTGTTTGTTTGATGGCTCTGGGGAGGTTGTAGTGGGACTTCTTGTACTTGTTCATGTCCTCAGCCGTAGCCTCGGGGTTGTCTGCAATACCCTTGTGTGTGGTAGCCCTTTCTTTAGCTTAGCGTCAACGTCTGTGTTAATCCTGGGCTTTTGATTGGGGAAGCAGCGAATCTTCACTGTGGGGACAACGTCGGCGATGCAGTTCCTAATGAAGCTGGTGACGGCGATGGTTAGCTCATTGATGCGCTAGCAAAGCAGTCCTGTAGCATAGCCTCTGATTCGGAGGAGCATTTCTCAACGGAGTGCGTCAAGGGTACTTCCTATTTGAGGTACTGCTTGTAGACAGGAAGCAGGAGAATAGAGTCATGATCTGATTTGCCGAAGGAGGGACGAGGGAGTGCCTTGTATGCTTTCTTATGGGTAGAGTAACAGTGGTCTAGAACTTTATCGCCCCTTGTGGCAAAGGAGACGTGTTGATGGAAGTTTTCATCACGTGTCTTAATGACGTGGAATTAAAATCACCGGCAAGAAGAAAAGCGGCCTTCAGGTGCATGATTTCCTGCTTGTTTATAGCCTCGTACAGTTCGTTAAGTGCCAGCTTGTTGTTATTTTTGTCATGACGTGGAATGTATAACAGTCACGATAACAGCAGCAAACAGTTGAGATGTAGAAGGGTTGGCATTTGACCATGAGGTATACCAAGACGGGTGAACAATGGGTCGAGACATCCACTGCGTTAGAGTCAGCACACCATTTGCTGTTGATGAAAAGGCATACCCCTCCCCTTCTCGATTTCCCTGAATCCAATGTCCTATCCACTTGGTGAATGGAGAATCCATTGAGTTGGACATGTCCCAAAGCCATGTTTCATATTTACTATTTGAAATAAGTATTGGAACCCAGGTCTGCCACCGGGACACATCTCCTCCCATCTGTTGATGTGGATATTATGCAAGGGTGTTGGCCCCTCTGCAGAAGAACCCTATACCATGGGGAGCTCTATATGAGATGAGAGCACCCTGACGGCAGAATCTTCCTTTTCCTTGATTGCATTTTTCTTTGTATTGTAGGGGGCTTTGGTGGTTTAGATGTTATTGCCGGATCATTGGATTTGTGCCTCTCTAATTCATTCATACCATCTTCCAGTGTTGCCTGCTATTGCCTAAAGACATTCACAACAAAGGCAGGTAGAACACAGAAAGAAAGTGAGGTGCGAAACAGGTGTGAAAGAAATTGAGACAAAGAGCGAGGCTGCAGACACTCGGGGGCAAATAGTAGCTACAGAATACTGATCGAATTTCCCCTTGGAAAATAACAAAAGGATTCCCTAAACAATGATTCCATGGTGTAGTAGGGGTATGAAAATAAAAAATAAAGACAGTGGTTATGGACAGTGGTTATGGACAGTGGTTATGGACAGTGGTTGCAGTTATGGAACCGCCACCTGTCCCAGACCTGCTATTTTCAACTCTTAATGATCGGCTATGATCGGCTATGAAAAGCCAACTGAAAATTATTCATGATTATTATTTGACCATGCTTGTCACTTATGAACATTTTGAACATCTTGGCATAGTTCTGTTATAATCTCCACCCGGCACAGCCAGAAGAGGACTGGCCACCCCTCATAGCCTGGTTCCTCTCTAGGTTTCTTCCTAGGTTTTGGCCTTTCTAGGGAGTTTTTCCTAGCCACCGTGCTTCTACACCTGCATTGCTTGCTGTTTGGGGTTTTAGGCTGGGTTTCTGTACAGCACTTCGAGATATTAGCTGGTGTACGAAGGGCTATATAAAATAAACTTGATTTGATTTGATTTGGTTATGTGTTTGTTGTTTGTTCATGTGGACATACAGTATGTAAATCTATGCATTTGGATGCCATTGGTGAAAAGTAAACAAGCTGACATCAGTCACCAGTATCTAACCCACACTAGCCTCAAAAGCCAGGCCTCTATAGCTTCTACTGTATATAGGCTCTTCAAGTAGTGTTGTCAGAGACACCTCTAAACTAAACTCATACCATGGAGAAGCAGCATTGCAAGTCTCAATTGAAAAAAGATACAAGTTTCCTAGCCATGTGGTAGTGGAACGAGCCTAGCATAGCAGATAGCCAAAATGTGACAGATAGTTGTGTCGACTACTGGGAGTGTTTTGAAATCAAGTATCTTCTCTCCCCCAGTTGGTTATTGGCAGAAATCCAATTAGCAGATTAAATGGGGCTATTAGGTGGATTACGATGTTGATTAGATCTCCCAGTATAATCCCTAGTGTCTAAGCCTCTCGAAAGCAATATCTACTAAGCTAACAGATGAGTTGTTTTGAGATGGTCATACCATATACCATCTAGCTATTTGATTTCGAATTTTAGGACCCCTGTAGGTATCAGCAAAAAAAAAGTTTTTATTATTTGATGAAACATTGAATTTGGTCTTACTGCTATTAGCCCATAGAAACACATTGAATAACACATTCATACATGGCAAAAAAAGACATTGCAAAACCAGTCTCTGACATTGCTCGTTCTGATATTTTTATTTTTATGGATTATGTGCGTATTGTTTATTGTATTATTGCTAGGTATTGTGAGGATCAATGCTGGAGACAGGAAGCAGGTACAAGGAAAACATTTTATGAACAACGGACATGAAACAGGACAGGAACAGCGTCTGGACAGGAAAAAAATAACGACATCAATGCTGACACAGGGAATAACGTGAGGAGCAGACAGATAAAGAGGGGGTAATTAAGTCCAGGTGAGTCCAATATTGCGCAGCGGCGGGTAATGATTGTGACAGGTGGGCGTAATGAAGGGCAGCCTGACACCCTCGAGTGCCAGAGAGGGGGAGCAGGCGTGACAGGTATTAAACACAAGAAACACAAGCATTTTGCTGCACCTGCAAATCTGTTTACGTGACCACTAAACGTTGATTTGAGTTGAGATAGTCCAAAAATAAATCAAAAGGAAGTATGTTTTGAAGTATGTTTCCTGTATTTTAGAAATATAGGAAAGCTCAGGGACATTTTTTTGGTTGAAAGATTCTATTCACTTCCAGTTACCGGATGACCTTGGGGACCAGTACTGTGAAGTTTGTGTCTCCTCTTTCAGAACTGGGTCCAAATCGTTTCTAGCTCAAACTGTTCCGACTTTACAGACTTTTTGTGAGAAGACCTGTACAGAGTTGGTACGCCGAAGGACCAAAATGGATGACACGTTCGTATTAGTGAGAGTCTCAGCTTCCCAAATATTTACTAGCTCAAAACGTTCTGACTTTACGGACGTTTCCATGAGAAGACCTGTGTCCTGGTCTCACAAACACGTTGTAAGTCTGTCGTTTTCCACTGCAGAGCCGAACGGCCAACACCGGTGCAGTCAGTGGATTGAGATGCGCAGCCCATGCAAAAACCTGGAAGTCTCTAGCTTAAAGTCAGCGATTAAATGATTGTGCTAATTAGATTTCAGCGCAGACATCGACTCCAGGGGGAAGAATTTGCATTTCCTCTCAAGTGCCGCTTGATATGCTGCTGTCGAAGTGTGAGATACTGTTACGTCAGTAGCCTATTGATGGAATGGGACTTAGTGGGTTTGCATCCCAAATGGCACTTTATTCCATATAGTGCACTATTTTTGACCAGGGACTCAAAGGTAGTGCATGATATAAGGCAGGGCTATTCAACTCTTTCCAAATGAGGTCCGAAGCCTGCTGCTTTTCTATTCTACCTGATAATGAATTTCATCCACCTGGTGTCCCAGGTCTAAATCAGTCCCTGATTAGAGGGGAACAATAAAAAAGCAGTGGACCGAGGTGAGTTTGAGGGATATAGAGAATAGGGTGCCATTTGGGACATAAACTAAAATATTCATGCACTCAGTACAGTATGTGCTCCGACTGAAATTAGGTGCTGCATGATTATCGATCTATGAGAGAATGATACTAAAGTGGTGATGAAAATAAATACTTTGACTTCCAAAGGGCCTCTTTTCATTTCAAAGGTCTGATAATGTCTGGATTAATTATTATGTTGGTACGATTCAAAGGAGACCAATTTACAGTATGATTTTCTCTTATCAGAAAAATGTATTCATAAGTTTTTACTCTGTCAACGGCAGACGTAGTCTATGAGTCGAACTGAAATTGTAACATCCACATTGCATTGTTGGAGACCCTGAAGCTCAGAGGAAAATAATAGAAAATGTTTTATCAATACCTTCAGTGTGTGTGTGTGTGTGTGTGTGTGTGTGTGTATGTGTGTGTGTGTGTGTGTGTGTGTGTGTGTGTGTGTGTGTGTGTGTGTGTGTGTGTGTGTGTGTGTGTGTGTGTGTGTGTGTGTGTGTGTGTGTGTGTGTGTGTGTGTGTGTGTGTGTGTGTGTGTGTGTGTGTGTGTGAGGACACAGAAGGGAGGACATTTTACCGGTCCTCATCTAAAAAATTAGGTTAGGGTTAGGTTAAGGGTAAGAATAAGGGTAAGAGTAAGAGTTAGGGTTAGTTTTAGGGTTAAGTTTAGGGCTGGGGAAAATAAAATGTTTGAATGGGAATTAATTGTTTGTCCCCTCAAAGTACTCAGAAGTATAGTAAGACATAGTTGTGTGTGTGTGTGTGTGTGTGTGTGTGTGTGTGTGTGTGTGTGTGTGTGTGTGTGTGTGTGTGTGTGTGTGTGTGTGTGTGTGTGTGTGTGTGTGTGTGTGTGTGTGTGTGTGTGTGTGTGTGTGTGTGTGTGTGTGTGTGTGTGTGTGTGATCATTTGTGTGTGTGTGTGTGTGCTTGTAGATCTTCCCATTGTATCTTCCCCCAGGACTGAACATGTGTTTGCCCCTGCTGCCTCTCCTCTCTTCCTAGGTACACTGCCATCATCCACCCCCTGCAGCAACGCATGTCATCCACAGAGACCAAGGTGATCGTGGGGGTGATCTGGGTGCTGGCTCTGCTTCTGGCCTTCCCTCAATACTACTACTCAATGACCGAGGAGCTCCCTGGACGAATCATCTGTTACATCGAGTGGCCCAAATACACCGGCTGCGACTACAAGATTCTGTGAGTTTCATTTATAAGTGTGTTTGAGAGAAAGAAAGAGACAAAGAGAGAAAGAGAGAGTCAGACTGTGTGTGTGCGTGTGTGTGTGTATGTCTGTGTGTGTGTGTGTGTGTGTGTGTGTGTGTGTGTGTGTGTGTGTGTGTGTGTGTGTGTGTGTGTGTGTGTGTGTGTGTGTGTGTGTGTGTGTGTGTGTGTGTGTGTGTGTGTGTGTGTGTGTGTGTGTGTGTGTGTGTGTGTGTGTGTGTGTGTTAGTGAATAACAGCAGCATGGAACAAAGATACTTTGTTTCTTTATGTAAAAAGAAAAAGAAAAGAAAGGGGAGAGTGGGGTGTTGAGCCATTTCTACATTCAGCATCACTCCAACAAGGGAAATATAGTATTCTTTCTAACAAAGATATATATTTCAGGAAGTTGTGTATCCCTGGAAATAATCAGAATTCATGTAAACATTACGGTTTTGAAAACATAGCTTGTCCGAAAAAAGTGGTCTATGGGGTAAGTTGAGCTGCGGGACACGATAACTTGAACCCCCTTGGGGTAGTGGGTGACGGTGTCCTGTGACTGGGTGATGGTGCTGGTCGGACAAAGTTTAATTCATGGAATGGGGGTGTGGTATATTGTCTGTCTTAAATGTAATCTCTCTAGTTTCTTAAAAATGTCTGTACTGAATGAAATATTACCACTACCATTTTAAAACCATGTTAATGTTTCTTTCCCAAACACAATTCAACACAATCACAAAGCTTTTTTTGTCTTTTAATAATTTTAAGCATTTTTTAACACAGGCTTAAAGGACACCTCTAGAGGAATTTGCCTCCTCTATTTCAACATCATTTCCTGTCCAATAGAGGGAATGCACGTTTGGGTCCACCTCCAAAGAATAACAATGGCTACTTATACATATGCACGAATTGGGAATTTCCACATGGAGTTGATAAACATCAATGTAGCTAGCTAGTATGTTAACCTTATCTAGTTAGGTAATGTTATTAGCATTTTTTTTGTAAACACCATATTCAAAAGATTAGCCAGCTGGCTCTATGGCTGGTTCCGGAGCTGGATATGTCTTATGCATTGATTTTAGGGAAAACTTTGCCTCAGATGGAAACCACTGGCCTATTTTTGACTTCGTCATCTATTGTTATCTTCAACGTTTTGTCATCTTCCATAAATTGCAGCCGCGAATCCGCCATAGAAATAGTTAGAAAGAATAAGACGAAGCTCCGGCAAAATGGATAACTTTTGAAAGATAGCTGATATGCGTTATTCTACATCGTAATGGACACCGTGCAACCTTAGGTAGGCGGCTGGCAGGCTTTGGCTGAGGTACAGCAAAGCCAAGTCAGCCCGTGCTCATGGTTCTCACAGTGAAGTGAAATGATAGGCTACAATTACTTTGCTCATGATCATGCACGCCGTAAATGGCATGTAACTATAAGTTCCATGAATTCTCTTTCACAGGAGCCTTTTCATTATCTGGATAGACACTTGTGGGTTCTAGCTAACGTTACACCAATCAAAACAGTGGAGCATGTAGGTAGCCTAGTGGTTAGAGCGGCAGGTAGCCTAGTGGTTAGAGCGGCAGGTAGCCTAGTGGTTAGAGCGGCAGGTAGCCTAGTGGTTAGAGCGGCAGGTAGCCTAGTGGTTAGAGCGGCAGGTAGGCTAGCGGTTAGAGCGGCAGGTAGCCTAGCGGTTAGAGCGGCAGGTAGCCTAGCGGTTAGAGCGGCAGGTAGGCTAGTGGTTAGAGCGGCAGGTAGCCTAGTGGTTAGAGCGGCAGGTAGCCTAGTGGTTAGAGCGGCAGGTAGGCTAGTGGTTAGAGCGGCAGGTAGCCTAGTGGTTAGAGCGGCAGGTAGGCTAGTGGTTAGAGCGGCAGGTAGGCTAGTGGTTAGAGCGGCAGGTAGCCTAATGGTTAGAGCGGCAGGTAGCCTAGTGGTTAGAGCGTTGGGCCAGTAACCGAAAGGTTGCTGGATTGAATCCCCAGGCTGACAATGTAAAAATCTGTCATTCTGCCCCTGAACGAGGCAGTTAACTCACTGTTCCCCGGTAGGCTGTCATTGTAAATAAGAATTTGTTCTTAACTGACTTGCCTAGTTAAATAAAATGTAGTGAAGCAAAACTTTAGTTGTGAAAACCTCATCTCAGTCACGAAGAGGAATAACTTTGAATCTGTTTCTGATTAATAAACAATGCCAACCTGGTGGATGGTAATAACGCCTTGGAAGAAAACACTCCAATTTGCTCAACTTGCCATTGGCTCAAATTACCCCAAGGCAAAAATTTGTAACAATATTAGCCAACACAGATACAAGGATGCACTTTCATGCCAGGTTTAGGACCTCATATTGTAGCTTATAGAGACCCCCAGCTGATGTATAGAACAATCTTAAAATTATCAACTTTGGTTCAGACACCAGCATCATGAAACCTCTAACACAATAAATGAATTTGACTTGGTGAAATTCCTTTTTTGCTTGCCACTTTTTCCATGTGGTTTCTTCCTTCACATACTCCATAAAATTATGACCTCTTCCCAAATATTGTCAAATTGTTACATTTTGTGTATGGTTTCCTGGAAACAATGTTGGCTCAACTTACGCTTTTGGCTCAACTTACCACTCTCCCCTAGAGTTTACTATTCTCTCAATATTTATTAAAGCTAATGTACCCTAAAGCAGCAAAGTCTAACTATGTTTTAAATGCAATGGAAATGATCAATGTTATTCCAGAGCAGCAGAGAGTTAAGGCACCCCCTGGGTTGACCGATGCATGTCTTCAGCAGAGTACAATAAAACACAGACGAAGACATTCTACTGTTTATCGTTCTGTTGCCTAACAGAGAAAATCCCTTATTTACCTTCACTATTGATTCCAAGTTTCTTCTAATTGTGTCTCCACTCAAGAGCAACTTTGGTTAAGTATTAAAGAAAATTTCATTATCTCACAACTCGAGCTGATTCCAAATTCTTCTCTTAGCTCCAACCACCAGAAGCAACAAACGACCTTGGGAGGACTGAGTGCGTCCCAAATGGCACCCAATTCCCTTTATAGTACTTTTGACCAGGGGTTTTATGTCATTTTAGATGTTATTGTATAGATTATTATTTGTATTGTAGAGATCTGTAGCGGTTTAGATGTTATTGAACAAGATATTCCTTTTATTGTAGGGGGCTTTGGAGGTTTAGATTCATTGTATTGCTGGATCATTGGATCTGAGCCTCTCTCATTCATTAACACCATCTTCCAGCGTTGACTGACATTCTTAAACATTGTCAAGGACATTCACGACTCAACCAGCTAGGAAACAGAGAAGACAGATGATGTGAAAGAGTTACATTAATCTATGATCTCTTCTGGAGAGTTGTGAAAGGACGGGGTGCAGCACCTTAATGGCTGAGTTGGAGTTGTGCGAGTCAGATCTGCTCTCCTAAGTATATACTGTATATACACTTGAGTGTACAAAATATTAAGAACACCTCCTCTTTCCATGACATAGACTGACCAGGTGAAAGCTATGATCCCTTATTGATGTCACTTGTTAAATCCACTTCAGTCAGTGTAAAGAAGGATTTTTAAGCCTTTAGACAATTGAGACATGGATTGTGTATGTGTGCCATTCAGAGGGTGAATGGGCAAGACAAAGACAAGTGCCTTTATACAGCAAGGCAATAATATACAGAACCAGTCAAAAGTTTGGACACACCTACTCATTCAAGGGTCTTTCTTTATATTTACTATTTCCTACATTGTAGAATAATAGTGAAGACATCAAAACTATGAAATAACACACATGGAATCATGTAGTAACCAAAAAAGTTTTTATGCAAATCAAAATATATTTTACATTTGAGATTCTTCAAAGTAGCCACCCTTTGCCTTGATGACAGCTTTGCACACTCTTGGCATTCTCTCAACCAGCTTCATGAGGTAGTCACCTGGAATGCATTTCAATTAACAGGTGTGCCTTGTTAAAAGTTAATTTGTGGAATTTCTTTCCTTCTTAATGCGTTTGAGCCAATCAATTGAGTTGTGTCAAGGTCGGGGTGGCATACAGAAGATAGCCATATTTGGTAAAAGACCAATTCCATATTATGGCAAGAACAGCTCAAATAAGCAAAGAGAAATGACAGTCTATCATTACTTTAAGACATGAAGGTCAGTCATTCTGGAAAATTTCAAGAACTTGAAATTGTACGGTGCATTTGGAAAGTATTCAGACATCTTGACTTTTTCCACATTTTGTTATGTTACAGCCTTATTCTAAAATTGATTAAATACTTTTTTTCATCATCAATCTACACACAGTACCCCATAATGACAAAGTGAAAACGTTATTTTTTATTTTTTTTGCAAATGTATTAAAAATAAAAAAACAGTAATACCTTATTTACATAAGTATTCAGACCCTTTGCTATTGAGCTCAGGTGCATTGTGTTTCTGGCCAAACCGAGCAATTGGGGGAGAAGGGCCTTGGTCAGGGAGGTGTCCAAGAACCCGATGGTCACTCTGACAGAACTCCAGAGTTCCTCTGTGGAGATGGGAGAACCTTCCAAAAGGAAAACCATCTGTGCAGCACTCTACCAATCAGGCCTTTATGGTAGAGTGGCCAAACGGAAGCCCCTCCTCAGTAAAAGGCACATGACAACCAGCATGGAGTTCGCCAACAGGCATTGAAAGGATTCTCAGACCATGACAAACAAGATTCTCTGGTCTGATGAAACCAAGATTGAACTCTTCAGCCTGAATGCCAAGCGTCACGTCTGGAGGAAACCTGGCACCATCCCTATGGTGAAGCATGGTCGTGGCAGCATCATGCTTTGGGGATGTTCTTCAGTGGCAGGGACTTGGAGACTAATCAGATTTCTGGATTTCGATAATTAGCAGGTATCAGTCTAATTCTGCTCTGCATGCATTATTTGATGTTTTACGTTGTATTTTACGTAGGATATTTTTGCAGAATTCTGCATGCAGACTCTCAATTTGGTGTTTGTCTCATTTTGGGAATTCTTGTTTGGTGAGCGGACCCCAACTCTCTCTCTCTCCCTCTCTATCTCTGTCTCTCTCTTTCTCTATCTCTCTGTCTGTCTGTCTGTCTGTCTGTCTGTCTGTCTGTCTGTCTGTCTGTCTGTCTGTCTGTCTGTCTGTCTGTCTGTCTGTCTGTCTGTCTGTCTGTCTGTCTGTCTGTCTGTCTGTCTGTCTGTCTGTCTGTCTGTCTCTCTCTCCCTCTCTCTGTCTCTCTCTCTCTTGATCTATCTCTCTCTCCTGTGTCTGTCACTCTCACTTCTCTCGCTCGCTCTCTGCCTTTCTCTCACAGCAGCTATATTGTGAGGCGATAGGAGGATTTACACCTTCAGCTGAAGCTGCCATTCATTTTCACGGCTCTTACACACACACACACACACACACACACACACACACACACACACACACACACACACACACACACACACACACACACACACACACACACACACACACACACACGCACACACGCACGCACGCACGCACGCACACACACATGCACACACGCACACGCACACACACACACACACACACACACACACACACACTGTTATACGTCTTCACAACCTTTGGTTTGCCGTACATCATCAGGTGAAGAGGACCAGAAAAAGAATTGGGAAGCAGTGCTGTTGACGGCCTTGCTATTCTATTTCCCACAGCACAAATGCATACTGTAGGTAACATTATTGCCTTACTATATACAGTGCATTTGGAAAGTACTCAGACCCCTTGACTTTTCCCACATTTTGTTATGTTACAGCCTAACTCTAAAATGGATTAAATATTTTTTCAATCTACACACAATATCCCATAACGACAAATTAAAAACAGGTTTTTAGACGTTTTTGCAAATGTATAAAAAGCAAAAAACTGAAAACACTTTTAGAAAAATATTCAGACCTTTTACTCAAGACTTTGTTGAAGCTGGGATCTGGCTGGGCCACTCAAGGGCATTCAGAGACTTGTCCCGAAGCCACTCCTGCATTATCTTGGTTGTGTGCTTAGGGTCATTGTCTTATTGGAAGGTGAACCTTTGCCCCAGTCTGAGGTCCTGAGAGCGCTGGAGCTGGTTTTCATCAAGGATCTCTCTGTACTTTGCTCCATTCAACTTTCCCTCGATCCTGACTAGTCTCCCAGTCCCTGCCACTGAAGAACATCCCCCAGAGTATGATGCTGCCACCTGCTTCACTGTAGGGATGGTGCCAGGTTTCCTCCAGACGTGACTCTTGGCATTCAGGCTGAAGAGTTCAATCTTGGTTTCATCAGACCAGAGAATCTTGTTTCTCATGGTCTGAGAGTCCTTTAGGTGCCTGTTGGCAAACTCCAAGGGGGCTGTCATGTGCCTTTTACTGAGGAGGGGCTTCCATCTGGCCACTCTACCATAAAGGCCAGATTTGTTGAATGCTGCAGAGATGGTTTTCCTTCTGGAAGGTTCTCCCATCTCCACAGAGGAACTCTGGAGCTCTGTCAGAGTGACAATCGTGTTCTTGGACACCTCCCTGACCAAGGCCCTTCTCCCCCATTTACTCTGTTTGGCCAGAAACATGATGCACCTGAGCTCAATAGCAAATGGTCTGAATACTTATGTAAATAAGGTATTTCTGTTTTTTTAAATGTATAAATTTACACAATGTTTTCACTTTGTCATTATGGGGTATTGTGTGTAGATTAATGAGGGAAAATAACTATTTAATTCATTTTAGAATAAGGCTGTAACATAACAAAATGTGGAAAAAGTCAAGGTGTCTGAATACTTTCCGAATGCCCTGTATATAGAAGAATTCAAAAACCTAAGAAAGAAATTGAGAAACCTATCCAATCAAAACATAGAGACCCAGGTAACCTGAGCCTACGCCTTCACTATGGTGTGAGCCCACGCCTTCACTATGGTGAATCACTAAAACAATACAGAAATACACTATCGGAAAAAAAGGAACAGCACATCAGAAATCAGCTCAATGTAATTTGAAGAATCCATAGAATCTAACCACTTCTGGGAAAAACTCAAAACAAACAACAACACGAAGAGTTATCTTTCCAAAATGGAGATGTATGGATAAACCACTTCTCCAATCTTTTTGGCTATTTAACAAGAAACAAACAGCAAAAACATATACATGATCAAATACAAATCTTAGAATCGACTATTAAAGACTACCAGAACCCACTGGATTCTCCAATTACATTGAATGAACGACAGGACTAAATACAAACCCTCCAACCGAAAAAGGCCTGTGGGGTTGATGAAATGAAATGATAAAATATACAGACCACAAATTCCAATTGGCTATACTTAAACTCCGTAACAACATCCTCAGCTCTGGCATATTCCCCAAAATTTGGAACCAAGGACTGATCACCCCAATCCACAAAAGTGTAGACAAATTTGACCCCAATAGCTACTGTGGGATATACGTCAACAGCAACCTTGGGAAAATCCTCTGCATTCTCATTAACAGCAGACTCATACATTTCCTCAGCGAAAACAATGTACTGAGCAAATTTTTTACCAAATTACCGTACGGCAGACCACGTATTCACCCTGCATACTCT